>NC_057796.1:444244007-444254243 GCF_018294505.1 Triticum aestivum
GCACGGGCCTGGGAGGGCCCGACCCGGGCGTCGGCGGGCCGCGGCGGGTGCAGGGGAGAGAGGAGGCGCGGCGGGCTGACGTGGCGCGCTCCGGTTGGCCGGGAGCGGCCACCGGGGAGACGTGGCGCGCGGTGATAGGTCGGGCGACGTGGCCGATGGACGCGTCCGGCGACGGGTGGACATGTCCGGCGGCGCGAGAGGGAGGGGGCTAGGGTTCATTTGCGCGAAAATCGGGGAGGGGCACCTATTTATAGGTAGGAGGAGTTAGGAGAGTCCAAATGAGGTGCGGTTTTCGCCCACACGATCGTGATCGAACGGCGGAGAGCATGGAGGTGGTTTGGATGGGCTAGGTGGGCTGATTTGGAGGGGTGTTGGGCTGCAATATAAGAGGGGTTTCGGGCTACGCGGTTAACCGTTGGGGCGTCAAACGACCTCCAAATGGAACGAAAATTGACAGGCGGTCTACCTACTCTAAAACAACACCGCACGCCAAGTTTCATCCCATTCCGAGAACATTTTTATGCCACTCACGAAACGAGGTCCGAGAGGTGCAACGGGTGTGTGTGAGAGTGTCGGAACGCGAAACGAACAACGGGGAAAAAGACCGGATGCAAGTTTTGAAAACATGAGGATGCAATGCAGATGATGGCATGAAAAAATGCAACACGCAAGCAAATGACATGGCAACGACGATGAATAAATGGAAGACACCTGGTGCATCGGATCCGGGGCGTTACAGTTATGGCTCATCGCCGATCCTCTTTACCCAACACTTCTGTCTGATGCTATAGTGCACGATGGCATTGTTTATGCGGTCGACGCACAGATTGGCTACCTATACTGGTGGAATCTATCGTCGTGTAATTGTTCTATCTCATCTCATCTTTACCTTAAGAATGCGACTGCCTGTTCATTGTTACAAATTTAGAATATATAGTATGTCTATAACCACATCATTGCTATATGTTCCTCTCATTTCCTAGATTTTTATGACCACACATGTTATTGTTAGAGTTGATATGAGAACAATTGGTATCTAATGATTGTTAGAATAGATATTATGAGTATAACCTCATGATTGCTATATGTTACTCTCATTTCCAGGATTTTTATAACAACGCATGTTATTGCTTAGAGTTGATATGATAACTGTAGTAAGTGTTATGGTAGAATATGAGTAGGCCCTGTCATATCTGTTTTCCTCTCATTGTTACATGATGTTTGAACCATGATATATTGCTAGAATATGAAAGCCATTGGCTTATTTTTTTAACTTGGGGTATGATTATGACCACGGCATTGCAATTCTCTGTCTATGATATGTGTCACTGTTATAATAATCTTAATTCCACACATACTCTGAACATGATTGTTTATTTTTTTCCTTTTGGTCTCCAATTTGAATTGTTTCAGCGGACGCAAATGCGTCGGCCTTCATGATTCCAGGACCTGGAATTATACCAGCCGATGGGTGGTGGTTTATCGCTCGTTCAGCTGACGGTGGTCATTTGATGCTCATTTGCACGTACCAAATTGACCAAACCATTTCATCAAACCACATGCAGTACAATGCCTGGGGCGTTCAAGACATTGATGGCTATGGCTGCTTCGTGTTCGAGAAAGATCCCAGCTCCGTTGGGCCAGGCGTATTCAACTGGAGGCGGGTTTACAGCCTCGGCAACCACTCCATGTTCCTCGGGCTCAATTATTCGATTATCCAACCAATCATCGATCATATCCCCGGCGATGATTACCGTGCTATGCAACTTCCATTCGCCAGGGGGGACTGTGTTTACACATCATACCATGGGTTTCATGAATCACCATATCCAGAGATTCGTCGACACAGCTTGTTGCGAGATAATCTTCAGTGTGTGAAAGGCATCAAGCTTCCATGCAATGGATGGCTTTTGCAAACCCGACATGCGGCGATGTGGTTCATGCCAACAGCAAATATGCACAACTTGATTCGTACTAATATGTAGACTGAGCCATGTATTCTGCTATTGTAGCAGGACCCTCTTTTGTTGGATATTATGTGTTGTTGTTAGTTTGAAGCACTCCTCTGGTTTGAAGGATAGATACCTTTCTAGGATCAAGTGCATCATAACTCACCTGTGCAGGATGTACTGATAATGATGATGGAGATGCTGTGCAGTATATATATATATATATATATATATATATATATATATATATATATATATATATAACTTGTTAGTTAAACCTATGGTTAAAATGTGACACTAAATACGACTAGTAAGTAGTACAGTAGCAGTACTAATATACGTCGGTCAAATTATTCATCATGTCCACACATTGAATTGACGTGACAACACGCTGCGCGTGAGGTGACACAAGAATCCCGGCGGCGTGTTCGGGTATTCTGGACTTCAGATTTGGAGTACCACTTATCTGTCGAAATCTTTCATCATTCACTTAAAACAGTCGATTGATCATACATTGAGTACCATACAACTGGAATTAACCCATGCAAGTCGAAGAATGATTGGTCGGTGCTGCCGGCTGGCGTCAAGTTCGATCCCACGGATCAGGAGCTGATCGAGCACCTTGAGGCCAAAGTGAGTGCTGACAGCGCGAGATCTCACCCTCTCATCGATTTGTTCATACCAACCATCAACAGCGAGCACAGCATATGCTACACCCATCCTGAGAAACTTCCAGGTAAGACACCGATCGGCCGTCTACTTGCACAAACATATTCCTTTGTTTATAGCTCTATTTTTCTTTTTAGATGCAGACCTAGTGAAGCAATTACAATTTGACAGTTAATAAAAAGTGAAACAAGTGACTGCAACATGCCAAAGATGTTATGAAAATGCCAACTACGTACACTAAAACCCGTATTCGACAATACTGCAGGTATCACACTGAGTGGCCTAAGCAAGCATTTCTTCCAGCGCAATTCCAGGGCGTTCAAAAGGGGCACGTGGACGCGTCGCAAGATATAGTCGGAGTGCGCATGCATGCGATGTGGCACAACACCGGCAATACCTTGCCGGTAATGGTCAACGGCTGGCAGACGGGCAGCAAAAAGGTTCTGGTGCTGCACACCAACAAGAACTTCGACCAGCAGAGGACCAACTGGGTGATGCACCAGTACCACCTCGGGGACTTGGAGCAAGAGAAGGAGCGGGAGCTGGTCCTCTGCAAGATTTTCTACCAAACAAACACTAGGGCCAGGAGTAAAAAGATTATAAGTTAGTTTGGTATTGGTACTTGTACTACCTCGTCGTCCGCAAGTTGGTATTGTTTTTAACGATCTTTTGGTATGAACTTGGCATTTGCTTCCAACCATCATGCCGAGGGTCGACGTGGATATAAAGCTGAATCATTTGTTTCGAAACGAATTTTCAGGCACCTGATTTTTATTTGATGGGTAGCATAAGCACCTGTCGTTCGAATTCCCAGTTCTCCAAATTTTTCGAAACAAGTGCATGCTCTTATTATCACGATAAAAAACAATATCCCTGCTGCATCTCAGTTATTAGTCTGTACTTGCAGAATTCTCTCGTTTATTGAGCACGTATATTGTTTCTTTCAGGTCGAGCAAGTTTCAACTGGGCTGTAGACTGCCCATGCTTGGTTTTGTTTTTAACATGCCCAGCCCATGACGACAACGGGGCACAAAGATCCAGCAGGTATCTACTGGCCTTTGGCCCGCCAGCGTTAGTTATATTTTGTCTTACAACATCCGCAGGCAGTTTTTTTACTGAATCAAACACACAGCCCAGTTCTATTTTCCTCTTGAAACGCATGTCCTACATCCGTTTTCTAATCTCTACCTATAGTTTTACTAGTTCATATACACGTATCATTATATTGAAAATACATAAAATTCCTTTTTCATATTTACATCTTTATTTTTGTTGTTGTTTTCCCTCCCAGCGCTGATTTTTTTACCACTGGTTTTCCCTTAAACTAACTCAATTGTCCCACGTCTTATTTTCTTACAAAAACAAAATAATTCTTTTTGGCAAATCAATAAGTTCTTAAAAAATGTTTATCATTTCGGGATTACAAAAGTTCGGACTACACCGAAATATGCAAAATAAGGTTGAACTTTTTGACCGTGGTCCTGGGCAGAAAATGGGATGTAATAAATTACTTAAGAATTAGCAAATGGGCTGCAAATTATTAAAAAATAGCAAATGGGCTCTATGTTGTGTGTCACAGATTTGGAGGCTGACTTGTGGGCCTACTAAGTTCATGCGTACACAAGGTTTATCAAAAAAGAAACTTAGTCAACAATCGACTCTACCAGCGTCAGACCGTTAGATGTCAATCTAACGGCAATCGTGCTTCTTCAGTCTCTGATCTTCCTGCCCCAGCCGCCCAAACCAGCGCCGTCGGAACCGCCTGCTCCCGCCTCCCGTGGCCGGCTGTGCTGCCGGGCAGGCCTCACGGCCCCATCATATACTCGCATCACCGGCCTGTCTATCCCTCTACTCACCCACACCTGCTGTTATTTTCCGGCG
This sequence comes from Triticum aestivum, assembly GCF_018294505.1. Taxonomy (NCBI): domain Eukaryota; kingdom Viridiplantae; phylum Streptophyta; class Magnoliopsida; order Poales; family Poaceae; genus Triticum; species Triticum aestivum. The sequence continues at coordinate 444,248,507 of NC_057796.1, forward strand.
ACGGCAACTGAACCAGTCAACCCTCGTACTCTCCACCACGTGGGCAGCCACTGCCGTGTCTTCCCCGGCTCCGTGTCGCTCCCTTCGTAGGCCTAGCCGTCGTCCACCGCCCTGGTGCTCTCGGCGCGGCGTGGTCAACGAACGACATCCATCGAAAGTGGACTGTACGTGGAGAGGCTGACAGCTGGGTCCACGGCCACACACAAGGAAATGCCTCCTTATTACGCACAAAATAATGATTCCTCCACCTGACATCTGGGACCCGCCGGAAGGGCCTCTGTATTTCGCGAAAAAAACGTTCCCTCCGCTGACATGTCGGACCCGCCAACTATATCTTCGCACGCAAGAAAGTGCCTCCTTATTGCACACAAAAAAAATGAATACCCCCTGCCAGCTGGGACCCACCATAGTGGGAGGCTGACTTGTGGGCCTATTAAGTTGATGGGGACGGAGGGCTTTGTCAACTTAGTCAATATGAACGATTCTAGCTCCACTGACCGTACGATGTCCATCCAACGGCCTTAGTGCTTCTTCAACCTCTGGTCTTCTTGCTCCAGCCGCCCAAAGCAGCGCCGGTCGTGCCGCCTGCTCCTGCCTCCTGTGGATGGCTATGCTGCCGCGGAGGCCTCACCGCCCCCATACTACTCCCACCGTTGGCCAGGCCATCCCTCCACTCACCCACACCCCATGTTATTCTGCGGCGACAGCAGCCTCACACCGCAGCCGAACCAGTGAACCCTCGTACTCCTCTCCGCGTGGGCATCCACTGCCACGTCTTCCCCGGCTCCGCGTCATCCCCTTCCTAGGCCTCGCCGTCGTCCACCGCCTTGGTGCTCTCGGCGCGGCGTGGTCAATGTGGTCAACGACCGACTTCCATCGAAAGAGTACTGTACGTGGAAAGGCTAACAGTTGGGTCCACGGCCGCAGGCCACAACCCAGTTTTTTTGTGATTTGCCAAGTAAGTCGCTTTGTCAGCCTGTTGGGCTGCAAATCTTTCAAGACGAGGAGAGCTTCATTAGGCTGGCCGAGAAAATGGCCTATCAGTAATGAGAAATGGGCTGTACATTTTTAAAACACATCAAACCGGCAATTAGTTTCAAATTTCTTTTTTTTCATTTCGAGATTTTTAAATTGCATTGATTTTTATGGGCGCTCAATTTGTTCGATTTTACATTGATATACATTTATTTTTAAAATCAATTTGAATGTGACTCGAAATTTCGGGATTAAAAATAGTTCGGACCGCACCGAAATATGCAAAATTTCGTACAATTTTTAACCGTGGCCACAATATGGGCTGTAATGCTAACAAAAAGAATATGGGCTCCAAAAAAACCTTAAGAATTAGCAAATGGGCTGTAAATTATTAGAAATAATGGCAGATGGGATGTATGATGTTTTCCACAGATTTGAGGTTTTCCTAAAAAAAAGGTTGACGCACAAGCAGTGACTGTTGGATGTCCATCCAACGGCCGTCGTGCTTCTTCAATCTCTGCTCTTCCTGCTCCAACCGCTCAAACAAGCGCCGGCGGGACTTCCTGCTCTCTCCTCCCCGCGGCCGGCTGTGCTGCCACGCAGGCCTCACCGCCCCACCGTACTCCCATCGCTGGCCTAGCCATCCCTCTACTCACTCACACCTGCTGTTATTCTCCGGCGACGGCAGACGAACCAGTAAACCCTCGTACAGTCGTACTCCCCTCCGCGTGGGAAACAACTGTCGAGTCTTCCCTGCCTCCGTGTCGTTCCCTTCCTAGGCCTCGCCGTCGTCCACCGCCCTGGTGCTCTCGGCGCGGCCTGGTCAACGTGGTCAACGACCGACATGCATCTGAAGTGGACTGTACGTGGAGAGGCTGACAGCTGGGTCCACGGCCGCACGAAAGGAAATGCCTCCTTATTATGCGCAAAATAATGATTCCTCCACCTGACATCTGGGACCCACCGAAAGGGCCTCTGTATTTTGCGAAAAAAACGTTACCGCCGCTGACAGCTTGGACCCACCAGCTATATCTTCGCACGCAAGGAAGTGCCTCCTTATTACGCACAAAAAATGAATACTCCCCCTGCTAGCTGGGACCTAGTATAGTGGCAGGCTGACTTGTGGGCCTACTAAGTTGATGGGGAGGGAGGGCTTTGTCAACTTAGTCAATATGCACGATTCTAGCTCCAGTGACCGTACGATGTCCATCCAACGGCCGTAGTGCTTCTTCAACCACTGGTCTTCTTGCTCCAGCCGCCCAAACCAGCGCCGGTCGTGCCTCGTGCTCCTGCCTCCCGTGGCCGGCTGCGATGCGGCGGAGGCCTCACCGCCCCCTACTATTCCCACCGCTGGCCAGGCCATCCCTCTACTCACCCACACCCCCTGTTATTCTGCGGCGATGGCAGCCTCACACCGCAGCGAACCAGTGAACCCTCATACTCCTCTACGCGTGGGCATCCACTGCCGCGTCTTCCCCGACTCCGCGTCGTCGCCTTCCTAGGCCTCGTCGTCGTCCACCGCCCTGGTGCTCTCGGCGCGGCATGCTCAACGTGGTCAAGGAACGGCTTCCATCGGACGTGGACTGTATGTGGAGAGGCTGACAGCTGGGTCCATGGCCACAGCAAGGAAGTGCCTCCTTATTACGCGCAAAATAATTATTCCTCCACCTGACAGCGGGGACCCACCGGACGGGCCACCGTATTTCATGAAAAAAATATTTCCCCCTGACTGCTGGGACCCACCAGCTACATCTTCGCACGCAAGGAAGTGTGTCCGGGCAAAAAAAAATAATTCGCCCCCCTGACTGCTGGGACCCACCAGCTACATCTTCGCATGCAAGGAAGTGCCTGACAGTCGGGACCCACCTGGTCGAAGCATACGTAGCATTTTCATTCTGGTCGCGAACGTGTACGTACATACTAGTCGATGTAGAGGCGCGCACGTAGCATGTACACGTACGTACAGCGGCCAGTGTGCAAGAAAGAAAATACGGCCACGTACGTACATACGGGCAGGGTCTCGAACGCCTACTCGCGCATACGTACGGCCAGGGCTCGTGTACATGGCTGAGTCGGAACGGAGAAACAGCGTCGTCGTCGTGTTCATGGGGAGCCAACCGGCTGGGTCAGAACGGAATGCGTCGTCGTGTTCATCGGGAGGGCTTGGACGGAACTGCCGATGGAAACGAGGCCTGGCGTACCGCAGAACGGAGGAAACAGCCTTGTGTTCGACCAGCCACATTTGGAACGGGATCCTGTTCATCGGGAGGGGTCTGGCGTACCGCAAAACGGAGGAAACAGACCTCCTACGGTCGAAACGGGGGTCCTGTTCATCGGGAGGGGTGTGGCGTACCGCAAAACGGAGGAAACGGACTTGTGTTGGAGCGCTATGGTCGAAACGGGGGTCCTGTTCATCGGGAGGGGTGTGGCGTACCGCAAAACGGGACTCCACGGGATACTGTTCATCTCCACCGTCGACCCCCTCCAGCCTCCACGGGCTACTGTTCATCCACCGTCGACCTCCTCCAGCCTCCACCTGCGACTGTTCATCCACAAGCTCATGTTCATCCAGCCTCCACCGCGCGCTACTCCACCGGCTACTGTTCAACCAGCCCTCTCCACGGGCTACTGTTCAACCACCCCTCCACGGGCTACTGTTCATCCAGCCCTCCACCGTCTACTGTTCATCCAGCCCTCCACGGGGTCATGTTCATCCAGCCCCAACCGGCTCGATCGATCGGGGTCCTGTTCATCCAGAGGCAACACCACGGGGTCCTATTCATCCACCCCCACCGGGAACTGTTCATCCAACCCCCCTAGCAACGCTCACTGTTCATCCAGAGGCAGCATCGATCGGCTTCAGTTAGCAGCAGTAGCGAAGGAATCGCTCGATCGGGTTCAGTTAACAGCCATCGATCGATCGCTCGGGTTCAGTAACACGTAGCCTGTAGTGCAATCGCTCGGGTTCAGTTAGAGCCCAACGCCTCGCTCGGGTTCAGTTAGAGCCCAACGCCTCGCACCCACGCGCGTGCATGTACGAGAGAAACGCGCATCGCTCGGCCCCGATCATCCACCGTAACCGGGAACACCCCGATATTTTCCTCGCCCTCGCTTCTACCACGGTTTTTTCCGTCATGACGGCCCAAAGAATGTCATGCAGCTGCGTCTCCGGCTCGCCCAGGACGAAAAGCCCATTTTCCGTCTCCGGCCCGCCCAGGACAGCCCAAAGAAGTAGGACCCCACCACATCTATGATGATACCGGGTTTTGTCACAATTATCGTCATAGAAGTGTCATAAGTATGACAAAAAAAATTCGTTCGGCCCAAAATGTCACGGATGTATCTTTTTTTTTTGTAGTGCAGCCAGTCCTGCAACTGAATCATTCGCTAGCCTTTTTCCTAAAATAATGGGATCTTCATTAGGAGACTCATCAGTGGCATTGCTAACTTTCCCATCCAATTCTACTAACGCATTGTGACGCCAGCTAATGTTTTAATCATACTCTGCACTTATTCCTTCTCCTAAACTGTGTCTTGTACGAGTGGACTATTCTTTCTCCTTTGATTATCCTCCTGGTCCTCATCTTCAGTCATATTGTCTTCCCCATCTACTCCATGACCACTTGTATGAGGGTGGCTTCCAGGACCAGACCCGCCACCTCTCCTCCCTCGGCAACGGCCTCGGCCTCCAAAGTCATTCCCTTCAAAATTTCCACGTCCTACCCTGCTTGCTCGGTCTCGACCCCCACCCAATCTGCCCCTTGCAGCCAAGATGAACGGGCCCCACTCAAACTTGGATGCGTCATGCTCACCCGTTCCACACTCTTCATACAAATGCCCCATAACTCCACAAGCATAACAGAATGTAGGCAGCTTTTCAAACTTAACTCTGTATTTTTCCGTCTCTCCTGCCTTTGTAAACTGAACCACTCTAGTCAGTTTTTTGCAAACATCCAACTTAACTCGAACTCTAGTGAATTCCCCCACAAAGCCATTGGGGAGAGTTACTTGCACTTCTTGAACCTCACCTATACGACTAGCAGATTTTGCAGAAAGCTTTTGCTATTGAGGATATGTAACACCCCGGATGTAACTTTCCATATTTGTAACTCCAACTCTTGCCATTTTCGGCTATGTGTTATGATATTCCCTTCGTGGTCAGGTTTTGTCTTTCGTTTTGCATTTTGTTCATGTCATGCATTTCATATCATGTCATCATGTGCATTGCATTTGCATACGTGTTCGTCTCATGCATCCGAGCATTTTCCCCGTTGTCCGTTTTGCAATCCGGCGCTCCCATCTCCTCCGGTGCACCCCTCTTGTTTTCGTTTCGTGAGCGGGTGTCAAACATTCTCGGAATGGACCGAGGCTTGTCAAGTGGCCTTGGTATACCACCGGTAGACCACCGGTCAAGTTTCGTTCCATTTGGAGGTCGTTTGGTACTCCAACGGTTAACCGGGTAACCGCATATGCCTTCTGGGTGTTGCAGCAAAACCCCCTCTCTAAACAGCCCAAAACCCACCAAACTCTCTTACATGCTCTAGGTCGTTCGATCACGATCGTGTGGGCGAAAACCGCACCTCATTTGGACTCTCCTAGTTCCCTCTAGCTATATAAGTGCATCCCCTCCCGAAAACGTTCGCAGTCCAACCCTAGACAAACTTCCCCCGCCGCCACCGGACGTGTCCGCCGTCACCGGACATATCTCCGCCGCCGCCCGCAGCCTATCGGCACGCGCCACGTGGCACGCCGCCGCGCCCCC
>NC_057796.1:444254761-444264534 GCF_018294505.1 Triticum aestivum
GCCGTCGCCTCCCGGCCCCGTCGCCCGCGCCCTCCAGCGCCGCCCGCGGCCGTCTCCGCCGCCCCGCCACTCGCCGGCGTCCGCCGCCTCCTCGCCACGCCGCCGCCGTGCCCCGCCGCCTCCCGTCGCCCGGCGCCGCCCATCTCCCCCGCGAGCCGCCGCCCGTCGCCTCTCCTCCGGCCGGCCACCGCCTCTCCTCCGCCCCGTCGCCCTAGCTCCGACGAGCGTCGCTCGGCCCCGGCCCCGATCCGATCTGGGTGAGCTCGTGCGTTGACTTTTCCCGAACCCTAATATTCCTCCAAGTCCTGAGAATTCTACAGCATGTGCACATGTTCATTGCATCGTAACTCTCTGCATATAGCTCCGTTTCGTGAGTGTAATATGTAAAATTGTTCGCCTCGTGATGCTCTACATTTTGTTCAAATGCACCATGTTCATTAGAGGCCATCTTGGTGCCCAAATCTCTCGTGCAAGAGATCTACATCTGTTATCTGCTGGTTCTTATCAGAACTTGGAGATTTGTTATTTTTGTATCATTTAATCTGTGCATCTTATGGGCATGAGATCTACATGTGTTTTGTTGTATGCCATGCCATATGTCCAGTGGTGTATGCCATATATTTTTGTGATCTCTGTGGTGACTAGCACAAGCATGCAAACTAGGCTCCGTAATGTTTCTGATTTCAGGGACAGTGATTTCTCTAAGTCCTTGTCTGCTGTTATTTTGTTGCCATGTAAACTTGATGCTACATAGAGATACATGCATAGTTTGGAGATGTTCAGTAAGGATGTTTTGTAGATATTGTTGTAATAGATCCATGCCTGCACTTGTTTGCAATTATGGAGTGCCATTGCATGACTCAATCTTGCTCTACTTTTGCTATAAAATATTTCTGGCAGATTGTTTACGTGTTAATTAATTTTGCCAAGTTTGTTATAGTTGATCCATACATGCTACGCTTTTGTTCTTGCCATTGATAGTTTCATAAACTTGCCATCTTGCTGTAGATATGCTTGTTTTGTCATGCATTACTCTGTAGTGAGTGCATCAAGCTCACCAAGATGCCCTCATATTATTGTTTCCGCCATGCTCTGTTTTTCTGCCAAGTCTGAAACCTGTTAACGAAACTTGCTATGTTTACCTGCTTGCCATCATATCTTCTGTTCCTTTTTGGCTTATGGTCACTAAGGGACTTTTGTCATATGAATTTAGTAGAATACTTCCATGCCTTGCTTTTCCATGTTAAGTTCCTGTAGCATGTTTTTTTCGTGCTCTGAACATTGCTACCTGATGCTGTTTTCTGCCATGTCCAGTAATTTCACCAAGTCTGTGAACCTGTTATCTTTTGCACTTTTGCCATCCTTGTTTGAGCTTGTTATGTTGTGATCTAGCCGTAGCTCAGTGTTCATCTTTTGTCAAGCATCTCCTGTAGATTACTGTCATATGCTTTGTTGCTACGTTGGAGTGATGTAGCATTGTTACTTGTTGCATTTTAAGTGCTATCATGCTGTTAATCGCAGATTCGTGTCATTCTTGTTTTGCTTGTCATTTGCAAACCGTGCATCCGTTTCCGGTGATCTTTATATCGATTTCAACCGAAATAATCTCATCTTTCCAGTGGCATGTTTGGTTTGCCAAGTTACTGCCTTGTTCATCATTTTCCTTCCGGAGCACGCTTATGCATCGCATATCATACATGTTTTGCATCATGTTGCTTGTGCATTTCCCGTGATTTATTGTGGTTCCATTGCTTGTGTTCTTGTCTTGGGTAGAGCCGGGAGACGAGTTCGTGAACGAGGAACCTGTTGAGTACGCTTACGAGGATCAAGCTTTCGACAACTCTGAGAACCTTGCAGGCAAGATGACCACCCCTCGAAATCACTTATATCTTTGCTTTGCTAGTTGTTCGTTCTATTTCCATGCTGCGCTACCTATCACTTGCTATATCATGCCTCCCATATTGCCATGTCAGCCCCTAACCATCCTTTCCTAGCAAACCGTTGTTTGGCTAAGTTACCGCTTTTGCTCAGCCCTTCTTATAGCGTTGCTAGTTGCAGGTGAAGTTGAAGTTTGTTCCTTGTTGGAACATGGATATGTTGGATATCACAATATATCTTATTTAATTAATGCATCTATATATTTTGGTAAAGGGTGGAAGGCTCGGCCTTATGCCTGGTGTTTTGTTCCACTCTTGCCGCCCTAGTTTCTGTCATACCGGTATTATGTTCCTTGAGTTTGCGTTCCTTACGCGGTTGGGTGATTTATGGGACCCCCTTGACAGTTCGCCTTGAATAAAAATCCTCCAGCAAGGCCCAACTTTGGTTTTACCATTTGCCACCTAAGCCTTTTCCCCCGGGTTTTCGCGAGCCCGAGGGTCATCTTTATTTAAACCCCCGGGCCAGTGCTCCTCTGAGTATTGGTCCAACCTGTCAGTCGCGGGTGGCCACCAGGGGCAACTCTGGTCTGGCCTACCGGAAGCTTGGACAATCCGGTGTGCCCTAAGAACGAGATATGTGCAGCTCCTATCGGGATTTGTCAGCACATTTGGGCGGCTTTGCTGGTCTTGTTTTACCATTGTCGAAATGTCTTGTAAACCGGGATTCCGAGACTGATCGGGTCTTTCCGGGAGAAGGTTTATCCTTCGTTGACCGTGAGAGCTTATGATGGGCTAAGTTGGGACACCCCTGCAGGGTATTATCTTTCGAAAGCCGTGCCCGCGGTTATGAGGCAGATGGGAATTTGTTAATGTCCGGTTGTAGAGAACTTGTCACTTGACCCAATTAAAATACATCAACTGTGTGTGTAGCCGTGATGGTCTCTTCTCGGCGGAGTCCGGGAAGTGAACACGGTTTGAGTTATGTATGACATAAGTAGGAGTTCAGGATCACTTCTTGGTCATTTCTAGATGACGACCGTTCCGTTGCTTCTCTTCTCGCTCTCATTTGCGTATGTTAGCCACCATATATGCTTATTGCCTGCTGCAGCTCCACCTCATTACACCATCCTTTCCTATAAGCTTAAATAGTCTTGATCTCGCGGGTGTGAGATTGCTGAGTCCTCGTGACTCACAGATTCTACCAAAACAGTTGCAGGTGCCGACGATGCCAGTGCAGATGATGGGATCGATCTCAAGTGGGAGTTCGATGAGGAACGTGGTCGTTACTATGTGTCTTTTCCTGATGATCAGTAGTGGAGCCCAGTTGGGACGATCGGGGATCTAGCATTTGGGGTTATCTTATTTTCCTTTGGATGTTGACCGTAGTCGGTCTATGTGTGTATTTTGGATGATGTATGGATTATAGTTATGTATTGTGTGAAGTGGCGATTGTAAGCCAACTCTTTATCCCATTCTTGTTCATTACATGGGATTGTGTGAAGATGACCCTTCTTGCGACAAAACCACAATGCGGTTATGCCTCTAAATCGTGCCTCGACACGTGGGAGATATAGCCGCATCGTGGGTGTTACAAGTTGGTAATCAGAGCCATCCCCGACTTAGGAGCCCCCTGCTTGATCGAATCGCTGGCGTTGTTGAGTCTAGAACAAAATGTTTTGAGTCTTAGGATTATATATATCGGAGAGTAGGATTCTTTTTACTCCTCAGTCCCTTCGTCGCTCTGGTGAGGTCTCCTGACGTAGAAGTTTTGACTCTTCTCTCCTCAAATTTCACTAAAAAAATTTAGGATCACGCGGGTATCTTGGAATTGTTCCGATGGTTTTGTGACGAGAACATTGTTCTTGGTGCCTCCTGACATTTAGGGGTTGTGGCAGTGTCCCGGGGAGTTGAGCTCCGAGGTGTTGTCGTCACAATTTTATCGTTGCAGTTCTGGAATACCTGAGTTTCGCCGACATCGAAATCTCTTTTATGCAGTTGTTGGTGAGATCACCTCGACGCCACCCAGTACTGGGGCGGGAGTTCGGGAGTATTGCCATAACTCGTATAACGGATGCTTTTCGAAGGTTGAGGTAAACGATTTCCGAAGGTTTCTTGGTTATGTGTTGACGGATGGATACAGCTGGATCTAGGGATTGCTAGTTTGGGTGATATATTTTGTGTCCCCTGTATCCCCAACACCAGATTGCATAACCAGAAAGTTTCGGGAGTTTATAAGTGGGAATTCAAGTAGCTCTTAGGATATCTTTCCGACAGACGCATGATATGGGATTGGGGTTCGACGTCTAGTGGTCCGCCTGTACCTGGTTGGTTTTACAGTGGTCTCGTAGTGTCTTAAAGAGTCCTTGGCTATGCCGACTCGGGGACGCTTCGTATGTCATGTGCATAGCCTTGTACATGATGGTGTTGTACGATCGAGCCGTGTGGGCCCCACCACAAAAACTTCGGACGAAATATCTATCATATGTTTGCTCCGGCTTATTCTGCAAGCCAATACTTTATTGTGGTACTCGAGTTGCTTCGAAGTCAAATGTTGATTCCATATCTTTTTCAAGTGGCTTCTCAACTTATGGAAGTGTGATGATTTACTATGGAATTCATTCGTTCATCCTCGTTCGAATGTTTATTGTGAAGACTATATGTTGCAATTTCTATCCGTTGATTCTACTTATCTATTTGTCTATCAAGATGCTAACGGATGTCACCCTCTTCAGGATGGCTCCGCCAACGCGTCAGAATCCGGATCGCAATGAAGGGAGTCAAGCGAACCCTCCGCCACCACCTCCGCCTCCGGAGGCATGGCAAGCTATCATGGCAGCCACGAACGCCAATGCTCAGATGATTCTGCAACTCTTGCAAGAACGCACCCAAGGGCAAGGCAATCAAGGAAATCAAGGTCAAGGCAACAATCAGCCTCACTTCGCTACACTCAACCAGTTTCTCGCAAATCAGCCCAAGTCTTTCAGCTACTGTGCCAAGGCCACGGATGTCGATGATTGGCTCGTGGACATCAACAAGCATTTTGAATGTAGCAATGTCAGGCCTGAGGACTATGTCAAGTTTGCTTCTTTTCAGCTCAAGGACCAAGCTGCTGATTGGTATCAACAATACAAAGATTCCAGAGGAGGTCGTGTGATCACTTGGACTGACTTCTGTCGGGACTTCAAAGTGCACCACATTCCACAAAGTTTTGTTGAGAGCAAGCGTGAGGAGTTCCGCAATCTCAAGCAAGGCAACATGTCTGTGTATCAATTCAACATCCAGTTTCAGAAACTTGCTCGCTTCGCTAAACAAGACGTTCCTGATGAAAAGAGCATGATCTATCACTTCAGAGGTGGCCTCAGAGAGGATCTGCAGTTAGCTCTCGTTCTTGTTGAGCCTACTCAGTTTGATCAATTCTACAATATGGCACTGAAGCAAGAGGCTGCTCAGCTCAAGTGTGAGGCTTCTAAGAAGAGAGTCAGAGACGCAGTTCAGTCTTCTTCTTCCTCACTTGTGGCAGCTAAGCAATAGAAGTTCCGGTTGCCTCCTCCTCCTCCGTTTCGTCAGCCTTACCAGCAGAAGAACAAAGGTGGCCATGGTTCTTCCCACTCTTCCAACTCTGGCTATCAGAACAAGTCTCAGAATCAAGCTCCAAAGTCCAATGCTCCTTATCACCGTCCACTCTCAGAGGTGACTTGCAACAAGTGTCAGCAAAAAGGTCACTATGCTAACAAGTGTTTCAACCAAAGGCGTCTTCCGCCTCCTCCTCCTGTCAGATCTTCCAGCAATGCAGTGGTCAAGCATAATTCCAAGTTTGCAAAGGTGAACATGATGAATGCAGCTCAAGCGGAGGAATCTACTGATGTGATAATGGGTAATCTTCCAGTTAATGATATTCCTGCAAAAGCTTTATTTGATACTGGTGCTTCGCTTTGTTTCATGTCAAGACCGTTTTTTGCCAAGCATGAATTCAATTGTTCTCATCTGAGTAAACCCATGGATGTCGTTTCTCCGGGTAAACGTCTGAGTTCTAGTTTGGTGGTTCCGGATGTTTCCATCAAGATGGGAAACTATAAATTTCTGTCTTCTCCAGTTGTTCTTGGTGACTCGGATATTGATCTTATTCTCGGGATGGACTGGCTTTCTAAGCACAAGGCTCAACTTGATTGTGTTGCCAGGCAAATTCAATTGACACACTCTTCTGAGGATGTGATTATTTATGCCGCTCGTGATGAAACCATTCGGTTATTTTCTCTCAATGAGAAGGGCGAATTGAATGCCATCTCTCAAATTCCAGTCGTTTGTGAGTACCAAGATGTCTTTCCAGAAGAGCTTCCGGGTATGCCTCCTCACCGGCCAGTTGAGTTCGTTATCGATCTTGAGCCTGGCACTGAACCCGTTTGCAAGCGTCCATACAAGCTTGGACCTAACGAGCTAAAGGAATTGAAGAAATAGCTCGATGAACAAGAGCGTCTGGGTTTGATCAGACCGAGTTCATCTCCATGGGTTGTGGTGTTCTTTTTGTAAAGAAGAAGGATGGCACGGACCGACTTTGTGTCGACTACCGTCCATTGAACAAGAAGACTATCAAGAACAAGTATCCACTTCCCAACATCAATGAGCTATTAGAGCAACTCGAAGGTGCTAAAGTATTCTCCAAGCTTGACCTTTGTATGGGTTATCATCAGATTCGCATTCGTGAAGAAGATATTCCCAAGACAGCATTCAGAACAAGCTTTGGTTCTTATGAATATACTGTCGTGTCTTTCGGCCTTGTCAATGCTCCTCCAGTATTCTCTCGGATGATGAATTTCATCTTCAACCCCTATACCAATGAATTCGTCCTGGTGTATCTCGATGATATCTTGGTCTTCTCCAAGAATAAGAAGGATCATGCCAAACATTTGCGATTGGTGCTCGACAAGCTCAGAGAGTATCAATTCTATGCGAAGTTCTCCAAATGTGAGTTTTGGCTCGATGAAGTTCTTTTCCTTGGTCACATCATCTCTGCCAAGGGCATCGCTGTTAATCCCGAGAAGGTGTCCGCAATTGTGAATTGGGAACCTCCTCAGAATGTCAAGCAGCTCCGCAGTTTTCTTGGTCTTGCAAGCTATTGCCGAAGATTCGTTGAGAATTTCTCCAAGATTGCAAAGCCTCTTTCCAACCTCCTCTAGAAGCATGTGAAGTATGTCTGGTCTCCTGAGTGTGACGTTGCTTTCGACACTCTCAAAGAGAAACTAGTCACAGCTCCTGTCTTAACTCCTCCTGACGAATCCAAGCCATTTGAAGTTTTCTGTGATGCTTCTCTCCAAGGTCTCGGTGTTGTGTTAATGCAAGAGAAGAAAGTTGTGGCATATACCTCTCGTCAGTTGAAGCCCAACGAGAAGAACTACCCCACTCACGATCTTGAGTTGGCGGCAGTTGTCCATGCATTAATAACGTGGAGACATCTCTTGTTGGGAAGACAAGTGGACATATTCACCGATCACAAGAGTCTCAAGTACATCTTCACTCAGCCCAACCTCAACCTCAGGCAGACTCGATGGGTCGAAATGATTCAAGAGTACAATCCGAGTATTGAATATACTCCAGGCAAGGCCAATGTCATTGCAGATGCTTTAAGCAGGAAGGCTTATTGCAACAGCTTAATTCTCAAGCCTTTCCAACCGGATCTTTGTGAAGCTTTCCGCAAGCTGAATCCAAGTTGTTCCTCAAGGCTTTCTTGCCAACCTCATAGTCTCTCCTACTTTGGAAGATCAAATTCGTGAGGCACAACTCCTGGATACCATGGTGAAGAAAGTGAAACGTGGTATCGACAAGGGTCTTTCCAAATACAAGTGCTATCGCATTGATGGCAGAGACACTTTATTCTTCGAGGACCGGATTGTGGTTCCTAAAGGTGATCTAAGGAAAGTCATAATGAACGAGGTGCACAATTCTCTCCTTTCCATTCATCCTGGAAGTACGAAGATGTATCATGACCTCAAGCAGTCGTATTGGTGGACTCGAATGAAGCAAGAAATTGCTCAATTCGTGAATGAATGTGATGTTTGTCGAAGAGTGAAAGCAGAACACCAACGACCAGCTGGTCTCCTCCAACCTCTTGCTATCCCAGAATGGAAGTTTGATCATATCGAAATGGACTTCGTGACTGGATTTCTCAAGTCCAAGCGCGGAAATGATGCTATCTTCGTTGTCATTGACAAGCTTTCTAAAGTGGCTCATTTCCTTCCAATCAAAGAATCCATCACAGTAGCTCAGTTGGCAGAGCTATACACCTCCAGAATTGTCTCCTTGCACGGCATTCCATAATTGATTTCTTCAGATCGTGGAAGCATCTTCACCTCTAAGTTCTGGGACTCCTTCCAGAAGGCCATGGGCACAAACATTCGCTTCAGCACAGCTTTCCATCCTCAAACTAGTGGCCAAGTCGAGCAAGTCAATCAAATTCTTGAAGATATGCTCAGGGCTTGTGTCATTTCCTTTGGCATGAAATGGGAAGATTGTCTTCCATATGCTGAATTCTCCTACAACAACAGCTCCCAAGCGAGTTCGGGCAAGGCCCCATTCGAGATTCTCTATGGCAGAAAGTGCCGTACTCCTCTCAATTGGTCAGAGACTGGTGAACGCCAACTTCTTGGCAATGACTTAATCACAGAGGCTGAAGAAATGTGTAAAGTCATCCATGATAATCTCAAAGCCGCGCAATCGCGCCAGAAGAGTTAGTATGATAGTAAGCACTGTGATGTGGCTTTCGAGATCGGAGACCATGTCTACCTCCGCGTCTCTCTAATGAAAGGCACTCGTCGCTTCGGTATCAAAGGGAAGCTTGCCCCTAGATACGTGGGTCCTTTCAAGATCATTGGGAAAAGAGGCGACCTCGCCTATCAACTTGAGCTTCCTTCCAACTTTGCGAACGTGCACGATGTGTTCCACGTGTCACAGCTCCGCAAGTGCTTCAAGACGCCTAAGCGCACTATCAACTTCGAAGAGATTGACCTCCAAGAAGATCTGTCTTATCATGAGCACCCCGTTGCTATTCTTGAAGAAACTGAGCGCAAGACTCGCAACAAGTCAATCAAATTCCTGAAAGTGAAGTGGTCGCACCATTCCGACCGAGAAGCCACCTGGGAACGCGAGGACCATCTCCGTTCCGAATATCCGGAGTTCTTTCAGTCCTAGATCTCGGGACGAGATCCTCTCGTAGTGGTGGAGTGTTGTAACACCCCGGATGTAACTTTCCATATTTGTAACTCCAACTCTTGCCATTTTCGACTATGTGTTATGATATTCCCTTCGTGGTCAGGTTTTGTCTTTCGTTTTGCATTTTGTTCATATCATGCATTTCATATCATGTCATCATGTGCATTGCATTTGCATACGTGTTCGTCTCATGCATCCGAGCATTTTCCCCGTTGTCCGTTTTGCAATCCGGCGCTCCCATCTCCTCCGGTGCACCCCTCTTGTTTTCGTTTCGTGAGCGGGTGTCAAACATTCTCGGAATGGACCGAGGCTTGTCAAGTGGCCTTGGTATACCACCGGTAGACCACCGGTCAAGTTTCGTTCCATTTGGAGGTCGTTTGGTACTCCAACGGTTAACCGGGTAACCGCAGATGCCTTCTGGGTGTTGCAGCAAAACCCCCTCTCTAAATAGCCCAAAACCCACCAAACTCTCTTCCATGCTCTAGGTCGTTCGATCACGATCGTGTGGACAAAAACCGCACCTCATTTGGACTCTCCTAGCTCCCTCTAGCTATATAAGTGCATCCCCTCCCGAAAACGTTCGCAGTCCAACCCTAGCCAAACTTCCCCCGCCGCCACCGGACGTGTCCGCCGTCACCGCACATATCTCCGCCGCCGCCCGCAGCCTATCGGCGCGCGCCACGTGGCACGCCG
>NC_057796.1:444265015-444269574 GCF_018294505.1 Triticum aestivum
CCGGCGCCGCCCCTCTCCCCCGCGAGCCGCCGCCCGTCGCCTCTCCTCCGGCCGGCCACCGCCTCCTCCTCCGCCCCGTCGCCCTAGCTCCGGCGAGCGTCGCTCGGCCCCGGCCCCGATCCGATCTGGGTGAGCTCGTGCGTTGACTTTTCCCGAACCCTAATATTCCTCTAAGTCCTGAGAATTCTACAGCATGTGCACATGTTCATTGCATCGTAACTCTCTGCATATAGCTCCGTTTCGTGAGTGTAATATGTAAAATTGTTCGCCTCGTGATGCTCTACATTTTGTTCAATTGCACCATGTTCATTAGAGGCCATCTTGGTGCCCAAATCTGTCGTGCAAGAGTGCTAGTAGCTGTTATCTGCTGGTTCTTATCAGAACTTGGAGATTTGTTATTTTTGTATCATTTAATCTGTGCATCTTATGGGCATGAGATCTACATGTGTTTTGTTGTATGCCATGCCATATTGCCAGTGGTGTATGCCATGTATTTTTGTGATCTCTGTGGTGACTAGCACAAGCATGCAAACTAGGCTCCGTAATGTTTCTGATTTCAGGGACTCAGTGATTTCTCTAAGTCCTTGTCTGCTGTTATTTTGTTGCCATGTAAACTTGATGCTACATAGAGATACATGCATATTTTGGAGATGTTCAGTAAGGATGTTTTGTAGATATTGTTGTAATTGACCCATTCCTGCACTTGTTTGCAATTATGGAGTACCATAGCATGACTCAATCTTGCTCTACTTTTGCTATAAAATATTTCTGGCAGATTGTTTACGTGTTAATTAATTTTGCCAAGTTTGTTATAGTTGATCCATACATGCTATGCTTTTGTTCTTGCCATTGATAGTTTCATAAACTTGCCATCTTGCTGTAGATATGCTTGTTTTGTCATGCAGTACTCTGTAGTGAGTGCATCAAGCTCACCAAGATGCCCTCATATTATTGTTTCCGCCATGCTCTGTTTTTCTGCTAAGTCTGAAACCTGTTAACGAAATTTGCTATGTTTACATGTTTGCCATCATATCTTCTGTTCCTTTTTGGCTTATGGTCAGTAAGGGACTTTTGTCATATGAATTTAGTAGAATACTGTTATGGCTTGTTTTTCCATGTTAAGTTCCTGCAGCATGTTGTTTTCGTGCTCTGAACATTGCTACCTGATGCTGTTTTCTGCCATGTCCAGTAATTTCACCAAGTCTGTGAACTTGTTATCTTTTGCACTTTTGCCATGCTTGTTTGAACTTGTTCTGTTGTGATCTAGCCGTAGCTCAGTGTTCATCTTTTGTGAAGCATCTCCTGTAGATTACTGCCATATGCTTTGTTGCTACGTTAGAGTGATGTAGCATTGTTACTTGTTGCATTTTAAGTGCTATCATGCTGTTAATCGCAGATTCGTGTCATTCTTGTTTTGCTTGCCATTTGCAAACCGTGCATTCGTTTCCGGTGATCTTTATATCGATTTCAACCGAAATCATCTCATCTTTCCAGTGGCATGCTTGGTTTGCCAAGTTACTGCCTTGTTCATCATTTTCCTTCCGGAGCACGCTTATGCATCGCATATCATATCTCGCATATCATACATGTTTTGCATCATGTTGCTTGTGCATTTCCCGTGATTTATTGTGGTTCCATTGCTTGTGTTCTTGTCTTGGGTAGAGCCGGGAGACGAGTTCGTGAACGAGGAACCTGTTGAGTACGCTTACGAGGATCAAGCTTTCGACAACTCTGAGAACCTTGCAGGCAAGATGACCACCCCTCGAAATCACTTCTATCTTTGCTTTGCTAGTTGTTCGTTCTATTGCCATGCTGCGCTACCTATCACTTGCTATATCATGCCTCCCATATTGCCATGTCAGCCCCTAACCATCCTTTCCTAGCAAACCGTTGTTTGGCTAAGTTACCGCTTTTGCTCAGCCCTTCTTATAGCGTTGCTAGTTGCAGGTGAAGTTAAAGTTTGTTCCTTGTTGGAACATGGATATGTTGGGATATCACAATATCTCTTATTTAATTAATGCATCTATATATTTTGGTAAAGGGTGGAAGGCTCGGCCTTATGCCTGGTGTTTTGTTCCACTCTTGCTGCCCTAGTTTATGTCATACCGGTATTATGTTCCTTGAGTTTGCGTTCCTTACGCGGTTGGGTGATTTATGGGACCCCCTTGACAGTTCGCCTTGAATAAAACTCCTCCAGCAAGGCCCACCTTTGGTTTTACCATTTGCCACCTAAGCCTTTTCCCCCGGGTTTTCGCGAGCCCGAGGGTCATCTTTATTTAAACCCCCGGGCCAGTGCTCCTCTGAGTATTGGTCCAACCTGTCAGTCGCCGGTGGCCACCAGGGGCAACTCTGGTCTGGCCTACCGGAAGCTTGGACAATCCGGTGTGCCCTGAGAATGAGATATGTGCAGCTCCTATCGGGATTTGTCGGCACATTTGGGCGGCTTTGCTGGTCTTGTTTTACCATTGTCGAATGTCTTGTAAACCGGGATTCCGAGACTGATCGGGTCTTTCCGGGAGAAGGTTTATCCTTCGTTGACCGTGAGAGCTTATGATGGGCTAAGTTGGGACACCCCTGCAGGGTATTATCTTTCGAAAGTCGTGCCCGCGGTTATGAGGCAGATGGAAATTTGTTAATGTCCGGTTGTAGAGAACTTGTCACTTGACCCAATTAAAATACATCAACTGTGTGTGTAGCCGTGATGGTCTCTTCTCGGCGGAGTCCGGGAAGTGAACACGGTTTGAGTTATGTATGACGTAAGTAGGAGTTCAGGATCACTTCTTGGTCATTTCTAGATGACGACCGTTCCGTTGCTTCTCTTCTCGCTCTCATTTGCGTATGTTAGCCACCATATATGCTTATTGCCTGCTGCAGCTCCACCTCATTACACCATCCTTTCCTATAAGCTTAAATAGTCTTGATCTCGCGGGTGTGAGATTGCTGAGTCCTCGTGACTCACAGATTCTACCAAAACAGTTGCAGGTGCCGACGATGCCAGTGCAGATGATGGGATCGATCTCAAGTGGGAGTTCGATGAGGAACGTAGTCGTTACTATGTGTCTTTTCCTGATGATTAGTAGTGGAGCCCAGTTGGGACGATCGGGGATCTAGTATTTGGGGTTATCTTATTTTACTTTGGATCTTGATCGTAGTCGGTCTATGTGTGTATTTTGGATGATGTATGGATTATAGTTATGTATTGTGTGAAGTGGCGATTGTAAGCCAACTCTCTATCCCATTCTTGTTCATTACATGGGATTGTGTGAAGATGACCCTTCTTGCGACAAAAACCACAATGCGGTTATGCCTCTAAGTCGTGCCTCGACACGTGGGAGATATAGCCGCATCGTGGGTGTTACAGGATACCATCCCGGAGGCGGTGAATCTGAGCCCAGGTTTCTAGCTTGTCAAGCTTGACCTTTTCCGGCTTCGAAAAACCATCATATTGAGCCATTAACAAGGCTTATCCATTGAAATCCCAAGGTCCCTTATGCATAGCCTTATTCCAATCACCAAGACAATTGAACTGGATAGAAAATAAATTAGGGTTTATTCTTCTCCATACCACCGGCTGAGCCGGGTTCCATGCAGCCTTCATGCCGCCAATTAGAGCACTCTGACTGAAAGATTTATTCGTCAATAGGCGGCACAGAGCCAACCACTTGGGTCTGACCTCCGTTGCATCGATCTCATCATCCCACATGAGATCGTCAAGTTCGTCCTCCTGGAGAGTCAAACGATCCAGCATGTCTCCCGCATCGTCTACTCCTGCTTCACCGGAGCCCCTTCCATCAGCAGGACTCGCCATGACCACGGCCCAACTTGCGGTTAATCTGCCCCAAAACCCTAGACTGCCCCCACTCCACCAAGGCCGGGGAGATAGACAAGCTACCCCCTGGGTCAACCCGAGAGGCAGCGGGGGCGATCGTGTATTCTGGGAAGAGAAGGTCGATAACTCACGGCTAGATCGCCGGAGGACTGGAGAACCCTAGGCCGCCGCCGTAGGGGAAAGACTACTTGGTAACAAACGCTTGCGAGACAATAGGTACGTCTCACTTCAAAGTAGCCGCAAAATGGGCCGGTCCATCATGGACCATGGGCCTTCAGTGCTCCTTTTTTATCCAACTTTTTACATTTTAAGTTTCATTTTTTGCTTTGTTTTTCTTATATTTTGAAATATTATAATTACATCTATTATAAAAATCATTTTAAATATTTTTTTTTAAATATCACATATGTGAACAATCTTAGTAATGTTTATAGAAAAATGTTTGTAATGTATACGATAATTGTATAATTTGTATAAAAAATAGACATCAATAAATATATAAGGAAAATCTTAATTTGTATTTGAAAAATGTTAAACATGTATATAAAAATATTCCTGATGTATACAAAAAATATACAATGTGTATGAAAAATAGTACACATCCAAAAATATGTTAGAAAACATGTTATCATTTAATTGAAAAAAAATTAAACATGTATATATAAAATATTTCCTGATGTATACAAAAAAACTTACAATATGTATGGGAAATGGCAGACATAAAAAAATA
>NC_057796.1:444269850-444298446 GCF_018294505.1 Triticum aestivum
GGGTGTATACGTAAAATGTGGAATGTGTATGAAAAGAAGTTGACATCAAAAAATATGTCTGAAGAAAATGTTAATCATGTATTGGAAAAAATGATCAACATTGACATAGAAAATGTTTATACTATGTAAAAAGATGGCTGCGTTGGTAAAAACAAGTTTATTGACAATAAAACTGTATGTGCATTTTACATAAATGTTCAAGTGTTTACAAAAAATATCTGTGAAATTTCAAAATAATTATGCAAAGTGAAAAAATATTTGTGTGGTTTATAAAAATGTTTAATGTCATTAAAAATGTTCAATGTGTATTTGAAAAATATTAACCATGTACAAAAAAGTCATAAAGCCATATATGAAAATAAAAAAGTACATTGTGTATTAAAAATGTTCAATATGTATTAAAAAATGACTTATGTGTACACCAAAAATGTATATTGTGTGCTGAAGTACGTAGACATGTGTTTAAAAAAATCCAGCTCTATTCAGCAAGAGAAAGAAAAAATCATTGAAAATTACAATAAACAAAGAGAAAGAAAGAAATATGAGAAAGAAATAAAGAAACCCGAGAAAGAATCAAGGAGAACCGAAGAAATATATAAATCCGAAGAAAAGCGATGCAATTGAGTGTAAACCAGCATAGAAAGAAAGGAAAACAAAGAAACCACTGAAAATAGGAAGAGAAAACAAAGAAAAACCGATGCAAAAGAATGTAAACAGTGAAAATTGAGAAAGAAACGAAGAAATACAATAAGGAAACATAAAGATAGAAAGAAAGAAAAAAAGGTAAAGAAAACACAAAAGAAAGAAAGGAAACTACCAATAAAACGGGACCGGTCCAACCAATAAACAGACGTAAGAAAAAGAAATAGCCAATGAAACTTACACTGAGCGAGCAAGCGAAAAAAAACAATAAACTGGGTCGGCCTAGTAGCTACGGTAGGAAAAAATATGGTATTGCTTTCATTTGATCGATCTCTTACTGATTTTTGGGACATTGGAATTTCCCAAAACTGTCGCCCTTGACTATAGGAGCAGGTGTGACTTTACTCGCATGCATATTATACTTTTTAAGAACCTTTTCTAAATATGCTTTCTGCGATAGTCCTAAGACTCCATTGTTCCTATCTCGGTGAATTCCTATGCCCAAAACATATGATGCTTCACCAAGATCTGTTATGTCAAAATTTGAGGATAAGAACTTCTTTGTTTCTTGCAGTAGACTAACATCACTACTAGCAAGCAGGATATCATCCACATACAAGATTAGGAAAATATATTTCCCATTTTTAAACCTTGCATAAATGCAATTATCCTTAATATTTTCTTTAAATCCAAAGCTTTTAATTGTTTCATTAAACTTTAGATACCACTGTCTAGAGGCTTGTCTTAATCCATAAATGGATTTCTTCAGGCAGCATCCCATATTTTCTTTGCCTTCCCATGATAAAACCCTTGGGTTGTTTCATGTAGACATTTTCTTTTAAATCACCATTCAGAAATGCCGTCTTAACATCCATTTGATGTAACTCTAAATCAAAATGTGCAACTAATGCCATTATGATTCTGAAGGAATCCTTAAATGAGACTGGGGAAAATGTCTCATTGTAGTCTATCCCTTCTCTTTGTGTAAATCATTTTGCCACGAGTCGTGCTTTATACTTTTCTACATTCCCTTTAGAGTCACACTTAATTTTTTAGACCCATTTATAGCCTACTGTTTTGGCTCCTTTAGGAATTTCCTCTAAGTTCCAAACATCTTTGGAACTCATCGATTTCATCTCGTCTTTCATTGCCTTCATCCACTTCGATGAATGAGGGCTTCTCATCGCTTCTTCATATGAGGTGGGATCTTTTTCCATATGAACCATTTCTGTGTTCTAAACTTTAAAGTCAGTAGAAATGGCTGACTTTCTGGGTCTTGTAGACCTTCTAAGGGCCTCAGTTTCTGGCACATTCTGTGCCTCAACTTCTGGCACTTCTTCTAAAATTTGCTGCTGCACCTCCCTTTCATGCTCAACAACGGGTTCAGTCGGCTCCCGATGGACAGGTTCCGGGTCTACCCCCATAGTTGTCATGGGTGGAGTTGCAACTAGTAGTGAGAAAAATGGCTCCTGAATCATCGGATTAGGTGCATGCACCCTCTTCTCCTCAAGATCAATTTTCCGAGCTACCATGCTCCCCCTCATCATTTCGTCCTCTAAGAAGACTGCATGTCTTGTTTCTACAAACTTTGTATATCTGTCTGGACAGTAGAAACGAAAACCCTTTGATCTGTCTGGATAGCCAATGAAGTGGCAACTCACTATTTTGGGATCTAACTTTGCAATGTTTGGATTAAACATTTTGGCCTCAACAGGGCACCCCCACACCCTGAAAGTGTTGTAGGGAGGGCACCCTTCCTGTCCATAGCTCGTACGGTGTTTTGGGCACCGACTTGCTTGGTACTCTATTGAGAATGTGAATGGCGGTTTTAAGCGCCTCCATCCATAATCCCAATGGCAAGTTGGAATAACTCATCATGCTGCACACCATATCCATAAGTGTACGGTTGCGCCTTTCAGCTACTCCATTTTGCTGAGGCTCGCCCGGCATTGAATACTGGGCTACCATGTCAGTCTCCTGCAAGAACTTTGCAAAAGGTCCAGGGACTCGGCCATATGGAGTGTGCCGACCGTAGTACTCTCCCCCACGGTCGGGCCTTACTATCTTTATTCTTTTATCATGCTGATTTTCAACTTCATCTTTGAATATTTTAAATTTATCCAACGCTTCAGATCTTTCTTTGATTGGATAAATATAACCATAGCGAGAGTAATCATCTGTGAATGTTACGAACGAGTCATATCCATCCACACTTTTCACCGGAAATGGTCCACAAATGTCAGTATGGATGATTTCTAGTGTGCCTGTGATATGGATTGCACCTTTTTTGATTTGTTTTACGTACTTTCCTTTAATGCTATCTATGTATTGTTCTAAGTCTGAGAACTCTAATGGAGGAAGAATTTCACTTTTGATTAGTCTTTCTATTCCCCCCTTGGAAATATGGCCCAAGCGACAGTGCCATAATTTTGATGAGTCGAATGTTATCTTTATTTTCTTTTGTTCTTTATTCGACGTGACATGATCATTCACATTACACACATAATGCACTTTTTCATGTAGTGATAATAAATAAAGCTCATCCTGTAATAAAGCATCACCCACATAAGCATTATTTAACCATATGGCACATTTGCCATGTCCAAAATAACATTCATAATTATCTTTGTCCAAATACGAGACACTTATCAAGCTTCTATGACATGATGGAACAAATAAAACATCTCTAAGTAGAAGCTTGAATCCATCAGCTAACTCCAAGGAGATGTCGCCGACAGCTTCAACTTCTGCTTGAATTCCATTTGCAACTTCAATGCATCTTTCACTTCTTTTCATAGTTCGCGTCGAATGGAATCCCTGTAACAAATTTGCAACTTGAACAGTTGCTCCTGAGTCAATCCACCAAGTAGATTTCGAAAACTGTATATACAAGGATACATTTACAAAGGAAACAATGTTGTTAGCTCTCTTTGTCAATATTGACTTTAGCCAAACAGGGCAATTTTTCTTGTAGTGCCCAGTCTGCTTACAATGAAGACATGTGTCTTTGCACACTGGAAAATACTTTTGTTGATGGTACGTGGGAGCTTTTCCATGTTGCTTGAGCAACTGGGTAGCATATATCTTTGAAGAACCATTCAACTGGCTCTTTATCTTTGTAAGCAACTCCCCTACGGAAGTGCACTCTGCAATTGAGCCCATGATGGCGTTCTCAATTGTATTCTTTATAAATGCTATGCACTTTTTGTTTGCATTGACCCACTTTTGGTTTTCAATAGAATATCTCATTTCCACTGGGGCATGATCTTTTTTCTTTTTCTCCCATGCATCATCGTCATCAGTGGCCTCTCTGACTGGCTCTGTAGGTCTGACCGGTTGTGGTTCATCCACAACCCAGTCGACCTCAGCACAGACAAATGCGAGGTCTACTTTCTTCCTCCACTCAGTGTAATTGTCACCTCTGAGTGTCGGAACATCTTTTAGGCAACTCATCAACTGAAAGCCTTCTGAAATCACAATTTAAGTGACATCAGTATAACAATCTTATGCATTAATCTAACGTTGGTCAAATTAAACATACAATTGTCTATGCAATTAAATCTAGATTACCGTTGGGCAAAATGTTAGAAATAAATGCACCTTTAATTTCAATAATAAAACATGATCATGTTATTAAACAACGTTGGTCATAAAAAATAACATAATCATATTCATTTTAATAATCACTTTAACATGCTCTTAAAAACTTAATACTATATATACTTTTATTTTCTTTGTAAAAGAGCATTAATTATTTACGCAGCGGAAAAACATGAATATAAAATTCATAAACTTTTTATTATTTACAGAAACTTTTATTTTACTAAAGCAAAGTTCATGAACTTTATTATGTTCTTTATAAAATTCATGAACTTTTCTTTCTCTGAAAATTTTCTATTTTCATATTCAGAAACTTTTCTATTTTTTTGTTTACTTTTCTATTTTGTAAACAAAATTTTCGTTGGAAAAAATTGCATAGAAAAACTATTTAAAATCTTCCAGAAAACTGGACAAAAAAACTATTAAAACGTGAATATATATAAAAAGACGTCGGCTCAGCCGCGCTGCGTCTCGGCCCACGGCCTTCTCTGCGCTCCGCGCGAGCTGGCCTCGCTTCGGCTTGGGGCTCCTGCCTCAGCCCAGCGCGCGTGGGCTGCGCCCGCAGCGGCGCCGCCGGCCTCTGCCACTTACGGCCCATAGAGCCCATCTGTGGCCCTAGGGTTTCGGCTCAGCCGTCCGATGCGATCCGATGGTCCACCGCCGGTTTCGCTGGATCAAAACCAGCTAGCGCCGCAGCCATAGCGAAACCCTCGCTCATTTCCCCCCGCGCGCCGCTCTCCTTGTCTCTCGCGCCTGGAGTGGCTCCGGCCACCAATGGCGGGCAGTCCGGCCACCGGCGACGGGGTCGAAGACCACCGCGCCGCGTGTGCCTCGTGCTCGCATCTGTTTCCTCCCGTTCCCCTTCTCTTTTCCATTCCACCACTGTCTCCTGCGACAGAGCGAGAGAGAGAGGGCGACCAGGGCCCTCCTCTGCTCCTCTGTTAGCCAGAGTGGTGGCGGGTTTGGGCTGCGCCGGTCGCCGGCGACTAGGTCATCAGCCACCACGCCACGAGCCCCTCCCCTTTCTTTGAACTGTCTTCCACCGCTCGCTCCCCTTTTTGAATCGAAATCGACGATGACGGCGGAGCTACGAGCGGCGGCGCTGTTAGCATCCTCCTCGCCGGTCGCGCGTCCGCCCTTGTGGTGAGCGCGCCGCCGTCGAGGGATTTGGTCGCGGTGTGCTTTGCCCCTCGCGGGGTGGTTCTTCGTCCCCGCACCTCGGCTTGCCGATGCGTGTGGAGATCGAGAGGAACAGGCGCGGCCATGACGGCGGCGCTCTTTGCCGGCGGCCCAAGGCCTTCTCCGGTGTACTTTTGTTTTCTTTACTCTCCCCTGCTAGGGTTCTTTGTGGAGGGTCTTTTTTTTTCTTTCTCTGTTTATACTTTGCACCGAAAATCATAGCCTAGCATGGCTTGATACCATTGATAGATCCTCTGGATCGGTGTAGGCTAGCGATTCCGGTGAACCTACCTTCTCTTGGTGCTGACGAGCTCGAGCCGGTGCCGGCCATGGTGAAGTAGTGGCCAGTGATGGCAGAGAGATGGCGGCGGTGGTGTGCTTCCCGTGAGCACCGCGCTAACCCTAGATCGGTAGGGAGTGTTCGGAGGGGTTTGTGGCAGCGATTAACCTCGTGAGTCGTGCCCCGACCTTCACCTCTGTTTATATAGCACGGGTCACAGGGGGCCACCAACCATGGTTTGGTTGGGCGCCCCCGATCAGGGCGCAATGCAAGGGCCCGTTCGACCCATTGGGATCAACCTAACACAAGAATCAAAGCTACCCGAGTTTTAGCGCGCTCGTATACCAAAACGTAGTCGATTTTCCCTGGAAAATGGGGATATTGTCTCATCGAGTATCCGATCTGACCTTTGCCTTTTGCATCAGAAGGCTTTCTATTTCCCTTTTTTTTAACTTGCTACTACTACATATAGGCACTTTGCCTAGCCGATCGTTGCATGCTGTCCACTGCTAGCCAGGGAACTTAAAGATGCAGAGGAGATTCAACCACCCAAACCCTCTTGGCGTTGACGTTCTTGTGGTTTGTCTTCGAAATTCTTCAGTGATGTTGTGCATCGCACCAAAAAAGCCAAAAATTCTGTTGCAGCATTTCATAAGTTTAATGGGCAATGGTGCAACTAGCTAGAATCTTGGTTTAAAATGGGACTTCGTGCAGCTGTCGCGAGCTAATCTTATGCACATGCACCTTGAGGAGCCTTTCATGTTGGATGAATAGAAATCTGCAGTTTCTAAACTGCACGTTGAGAAAGAAAAAATGGTTTTGTTGGTGCTTCTATAAACATTAACACGATTTAATCAAAGATGAGCCGTTGACGGCGAAGATTCAGTGGCATAACCCAAGGGGAATCCCTGGCACTTGTTGAATACAGCAAATAGTGTTTTTACCCAAGAAAGTGAAACCATTTCGTACTTCAAAGCGCTTTGACTGCATGGCAACAGCACGAAATGACATTTCTATAAGGGCATCTAATGTCACAGGGGCAAATTTGAGCAGGCTTGGGAATTATGGTAAATCGGAGTAGTAGGTTTGAGTTAAGGGCTAGAATGTAATTGTCCCTATTTTATATTATTGTATCTCTTCAATTCATTGTTCATATTTTTCACTTCTTTGAGTGGTGCTCATTTGAGTAGGGAGCGTATTCATTCAAAGTATTGTTATGATACCGAGCTCATGTGAGCTCGGGTGAACAATAAAATTGATTTTTTTTAAACAACCGTTTTGTGTGTGTGAAACTTTGACAAATGTTTTCATAGCTTGTAAAATTTCATCACCAGATCATATTCGTGTTAAAAGTTAAAAAGAAACAAAATCAATGCTCCAAAATGCGTTTGAAAATAACATTTTGGAGCATCAAATTGTTTTTGCCACATTTTACACGAATGTGATCTGGTGATAAAATTTTGCAAGCGATCAGAACATTTATCAAAGTTTCACACAAAAAATAACAATTTTTTGAATTTATTTTAAATTTTTATTTTACTGTTCACCCGAGCACACATGAGCTCGGGATCATAACAGTCACGTCCTCTACACTATACACTAGTGCCCCCTTCCTTTTTAAAAACATCCTTTGTAGCCATGCATTTTCACATAGTCCACACCTGCCAAACATTTTGTTCGGCACACTTATAAATTCGTTATGTCACAAATATCAATGTTACTTTAGAAAGTTCCAAAAATCCACCAAAAGTGTCAACAATTCCATCACAATAAGTGTAGCACCAAACATAATAGTTTTGTTGTGAGTATTAACCCCAATAATCGAACCAAACGGACGCCCATCATCTATTTGTATGTATGTGGTGTCAAATCATATAACATCACACTGCTAAAAAATCATATAACATCACTAAATATTTCATAGTCCAACACATTTCTGGAGTCAGCCAAAAAATCTTAGTTACCAAATCATTCTCATCTACCTGAATTGAATAGAAAAATTGACATCTTCTGGTATTTTTTCATCTATTCCAATACTATCCCTGTGTCACCTTCCATCGCATTTATTTTTCTATTTTAGTACATATGTCTTTCAATTCTACATGCTTCTTTTGGCCTTCGAATTGATTATTGTTTTATTTGAAATGCCTATAGATTTGCGACCTCTGTGTTTTCTATTTATGTTTATATTGTTTTTATTTGGGATCTCGAGTGTTGGACCATGGTTCTATGGAAAGAATTTGGTTACATGACACCTAAAATTCATAAACAACATTAAATTTGTTTCTAAGGCTGATCTTCATATGAAAATCACATTGACATCGTGTTTTAGGCCTACAGTAATTCAATGTCTCCTCTCTTTCATCTTTCGATGATAGTGTATAAGTTGTAATGATTGTCTTAGATCATAAGGAAGCGATTAGAATGAAATCAAACTACAAGTAACCTCCGTTAACGAGAAGATGTTAATGTTCGCTATTGCATTGTCGAAGAGTTCTTCACTTTATGGCCATTACTTCTTCTGATATGTTGAAAAATAAATAAGCTTCCTCTTTTGATAAAAGTTTCATGCCAAAATTTGTTATCCTTTCATCGATGCAATTTGATTCAATTTCTTGCACATCATATATCAAATAGGATTCAATCTAGTTAATACATAGATGTGTCTATCACATCTGCATTGCGGGTTGGGAAGTTTTTCGCAAGGCCGGTTCAAAAAAGTGAAATAGAAGAATTAGTATGTCACAAGTTTTCAAAGGAATTGCAATCATTTTGACTTTGAATGTTTACACAGTTTTGGCTGCTTGGCATTTTTCTATGGCTGTGGAGGGAATGAGGCAGAAAAATCAGCCAATGGCAAAATTATTTTTGCCAATATTCATTTAATGAAGTGCACATGATAATTATATCTTGTGCGATTTAGTTTAAGTTATGATTAACTTTAGTGATAGGATGACCTATATATTAAATTGATGCTGGTTTTTGTTGTGTACGATTCTTCCAAACAATGTTGCAAACACTCTATCTTAAAAGGTAACCATAGAAAGAGTTCTTAGATGCAACAATGATTAAGATTTTTCTCAAATGTGGCTTTTGACTTGGTAGCAACCGCACAGTATGAGGTTTTCCTTTTAATCTTGTTTTCTTGTCCGTTATATACATTTTATGAGTTCAGAATTTCACATATGTTGCTGCTAATCATATTGCCCATTAGTCTATGAACTCAAGAGGGGGAAATGAGGTATGGATTTGTCCACACTCCCCACATTTGTTTGGTATACTTTGTCAAGCAAATTCCATAAATCATAAATGTGTCCTGCAATCATATTTGTTTCGTATTGCAGGATGTGAAGTCTTCCACAATCGGCTCAAAATGAAGAATTAAGGATTTGGATGTAATTCATTGTGAGTAATGGAACGGATTTCCTAGCTTTTGTGCATGAGATTCATCATTAGCAACTTGGTTCCCCGGATCAATCCTGAAAGAAGCCACCGAGGCATGGGAGATTCCTTCACTGATGAATTGGAGAGATTTGTCTATGCTCTGCTTTGGTTAAGCCACTATTGATTGCCATGTCTCCCATATACTTTTGCATTAGTGGTGGATCTAGATTTTGGCACATGTTGTGCATTTTTGGATATGATGAAATATTTCCTCCATTTTTATTTTTTGCTTTAGTGTTTTTAGAATTTATGGAAGGGAATCGGCATACACCTATATTCTTATTTTACACAAAAGCACGAGAGGGGTGCAGGGGCACCACCATGCGATGGATGCCACGTGCACTGGTGGCACCAATGATCGCAAGCCTAGACGTAGGCAATCCATGTCCACTCCATATGCCTTGTGTGAGAGTACCAAGGCTGTGAGACCAATCAAAGGGGAGGGGGTGTACAAAATCCGAACCAAAAATTTAGCTAACCACCGCACGTGTTTCTCCCGTCATTGATCATAAAATCCTCCGTATAATCTCAGTTGATGCGCCAGCGGTGCATGATTAATGTCATGATCCTCCACACCCAAGTGCCGTCACAGGGTTGTTTGTTCGTATCGTATCGCCAGATATGAGTTGATTCGAATCGGATTGAAGAAATCAAAGGGGGACCAAACCACCTAAGACTCAAGATGTACATACCCTTTATAAGCACCTCACCCCGTCGATTTCCACGCATCGGAACGTAACTACACAGACACCACCCAAAAGTGCACATATACAGTGAGGCAGGTACACAACGGAAGCCATGTCGCCGCCCGGCGGCGGCCGTGAGAAGGTGGACTTGAAGGCGGCGGTGAAGCCCCAAATGTTGACAATCAAGGTGGTGGGCCAGGAGAAGGTGATCCACCACACCATGAGGATGACCGACAAGCTCAAGGTCCTCATGGACGTGTGGTACCACAAGGTGCCCAACGTGACATATGGCACCGGCGTCTTCCTCTACGACGGCTTGCGGGTGCGCAGAAATATGACCCCGGTGGGCCTTGAGATGGAGGATGGGGACATGCTTGATTTCTTTGAACATATGGATGGTGGAGCTGGACCATTCATTGTTGGATCTATGTAGTATGTCGATCGATGTGTGCGCACTAGGCGGAGTTGTTGTAACTTGAAGCATATGTCTCTTGCAGAATTTGTATTGCTAGATCTTATTTCAAGGAAATTTCTGATGTGAGCGGCTCAAAATATTAGGTTCTTTGAACTAGTTTTGCTCATGTATTATCATTATTATCTGGTTTTTTGGGAGTGCTCATTAGTATCTATTTTGTCATATGTTTGAACAGTGGTTTCTTTTATGGTGAGTTATTTGAATTAAAACAAATGTTGTGTGTAATTTTGCTTTCGTTTATTTTGTTTTATTCTTAGTGCTATGTTGTTTGCCTTTCATTCTTGTTCCGCTAGTGTTTTATACGTTTACTTACAAAAGTAGTATCAACTAAATTTTTTTTATTCATATTGTATATGCGTAGAGAAGTACTATATTGATGTTTTTCTAAGATTTTCAGTGTTTACCAAACAGCTTTTGTATTTGTTCCACCTGCACCTTTTTATTTGTTCTACGACTGTTTCATTCAACTAAGAAGGGGCTCTTGGATTCAAAGATTTTTCAATGTGAGCTATTTTGATCGTAGGATTTGTTCCTTTTGTATAACTAGTAAATGAGAACGTGCAATGCACGTTGATATTTTGATATTTGATAAAATATTAATTGCATGTTGATATTTTTTGACAGAATATTAATTACATGTTTATATTTGGTAGAATATTAATTGCATGTTAATTATGTGATTAGCGGAAAATATTGATATTTGGTATGCTATTAATTGCATGCTAAAGATTTCGAGCGCTCACCATTGGAGCAATCTAGATCGCTTGATTAACATGGTTAGATGACCAAGATTATTTGGATCTTCCCCTTTGGTCTTT
Organism: Triticum aestivum; assembly: GCF_018294505.1. NCBI lineage: Eukaryota > Viridiplantae > Streptophyta > Magnoliopsida > Poales > Poaceae > Triticum > Triticum aestivum. Next base: position 444,280,975 of record NC_057796.1, read on the forward strand.
TATATTTATAGAGGTATAAATAATATAAAGACATAGATATTTCATATAATTTCCCCTTTGGCACCAACTTCTTTTTTAGATGGGGGGAGGGAGATCAGTCGTTTTACCTACGGTGCAATCAAACAATCTTCGGTGCAAATTTCTTGGGTCAGCCATCCTAGCATTCCCGGTTAAGCTTGTCTGATGTCTACTATAGCCCGGCCGACCTTTACTAGCAAATCTAATAAGGATCGGAACAGATAAGTTAGCATCTAAATTCCGTGTAAATCTCTGTCAAAATCCATGTACGCTATCTAATTATAAATGGAGGAGTTTTAACATGGATCCTCTTACCTTTTCTTCTCAGTTCATAGTTGGGACTTGGGTCTGATTTGAGATTTGCCGGGCCTCTGGATGCACTTTGCCTAGTGGATCGCTGCATGCAGGCTCCTGCTGGCCAGGGAAATTCATGGGTTTGCTACTACATTTATTTGTTGGATACAAACCAGATTATTTCCCAGAAATAAGGGATTTCCCTTTGGGCGCATTGGTCGGAGTTGAGATTTGGAAACGGTTGTTAGGAAGCAAATCAAAGCTGTAACTTTTATAAATCCAGGCTACCTCGTGGCATCCGTTCCACGCAACAGAACTCCAAGCCATGTCGCCACCATACAGCGGGAGGGACTCCAAGGCGGCGGTGAAGCCCCTGCTGGTGACGATCAAGGTGGTGAGCCAGGGGAAGGTGCTCCGCCACACCATGAGCAGGACGGACAAGCTCCAGGTCCTCCTGGACGCGTGGTACCACAAGGTGCCCGACGTGACGTACGGCACCGGCGTCTTCCTCTTCAAGGGCGTACGGCTGCGCGGCGACAAGACCCCGGCGGACCTCGAGATGGAGGACGGCGACATGATCGATTTCTTCGAGCACATGAATGGCGGCGGGCGGTTCGTTGCTGGATCGATGTCCGCGCACTAGGCATAATTGATGAGAGGGAAATTTTCTTGGTCTTCTTAGAAAATTTTCTGATTTGTTGAGCGGCTTACGTGATGTACTTCAAACTATATTCGCCCGGTTATTATTATGGTTCCTATCTTGATTTTACACTAAGATTCATGTAAGCATTTTCTTTTGTCTTTTTTCTTTCTAGTTGGATTGAGTCACTTAGATGTGCCTAGACAGACCCTTGTTTCTGTTACGGTGACTTGGAGGGTCGACTGTGAAGTAGTTTGCTTTGTGCCATAACCTGGCCCGGAGAAAAAAAACTGCCCCTACGTCGTCCCCCGCGGACGACACACGGCGCCGCCGCCCCCCTCCCTCACCTCCGCCCCCTCTCTCCTCCACCGCCAAGGCAAAGCCCCTCGTGGTGGTCGACTGTTCATCTCCTTCGCTCTTGGCTATCCCGCGCAGGACGACTTGGACGGGCGGCAGCGCTGAGCTAGCGCATGGCTTGGCAGCGTGCGTTCTCGGCGGGGCATGGACGACTGCTAGTGGTGTGGTAGCGGTGCGGGACCTTGGCGTGGATCGATCACAGAAGACACTCGGTGTCATTTGTTCCCTGGCATATATTTTTTTGTTCGTTCAGTGGATGTTGGGTTTTTTTAGTAAAGAAAACTCGTGTGCTTTTCCGGTTTATTTTTTTTCTCCTTTACAATTTTTTCATTTTTTTTCACCCTTTTGTAATTTTTGTAATATATGTTGTACATTTTTTCTAATATACGGTGAACATTTTTCAAATACACAATTAACATTTGTTCGTATATGATGAAATAATTTTATATGCAGTGATCTAATTCTAATACACACTTTATTTATTCATTTATATGTACTTCTCAAAAATAATTTTTATTTAGATCAGTTTAAAAGGTCCAACAGTCGATTATTTTAGAAAAAATCAACTGAAAACCGAAGAGAAAAAAATGCAAGGCAAACCCGTGTAACTGAGCGCCAGAGTGGGCTGGGCCATTAGCGGCTCGGTTCAAGCGTCGCCACCCTTATTTGCCGCCCGCCACTGATATGCATCGCCTGCGGCAATAAGTATCACGGGTGCGATTATGTCTCGCTTGTTATATTTTGTAATGAGACTTGCCAACGGATAGAGACTTGCTTTCTCCGTCCGCGAATAAGTGTACATCTAATTTTTGTTCTAAGTCAAAGTTTTAAGATTTTGATCAACTTTATAAAAAAGAGTAGTAGCATATATGACATCAAATTGGTATATTATGAAACTATGTTTCGAAACGAATCTAACGGTACTAATTTAGTGACATAAATGCTGCTACTTTTCCCTATAAAATTGGTCAAAGTTTTAAGTCAGATGTACACTTATTCGCGAATTGAGGGAGTACACGTATTTTTGTATGAGCAGCGAATAGGCGCGCCCCTTCGTGATTTTTGAAGTTTGGACAGAGTTATGGACCCTTCACTAACTAATCTCTAGATCATTGGAGGATCAAGATGGTGGCCATCAGGGTTCCCATCACCGTGCGTACCACGCTTGAGCTCCTCAAGAACGCCCCCAAACTGGTAAGCTTCTCATATCTTCCGTCCTTTCTTTAGCCATTGCAAATCTGCATTCAATTTGCAGCAACAGAAGAACAGTAACCCGTCCAGCCGTGTCGAGTTGGGATTACAAGAGAGAACGCGAGACAATAGGTACGTCTCACTTCAAGCAGCCGCAAAATGGGTCGGTCCATCACGGATCATAGGCCTTCAATGTTCGTTTTTTTATCCATTTGTTCGCATTTTAAGTTTCATTTTTCACATTATTTTCTTATATTTTGAAATATTCTAATCACATCTATTATAAAAATCAATTTAAATATAAATTTTAATATAAATCAGATATGTGAACAATCTTAGTATTGTTTATAGAAAAATATTCGCAATGTATACGATAACTGTATAATTTGTATGAAAAAATAGACATCAATAAATATATAGGGACAATCTTAATCTGTATTTGAAAAATGTTAAACGTGTATATGAAAACTGTTCTACTGCCTTCGTTACCAAATATATGTCATTTTAAAGATTTCAACAAGGGATTATATACGAAGCAAAATAAGTGAATCTACACTCTAAAATATGTCTATATATATATCTGTATGTTGTAGTCCATTTGAAACCTCTAAAAAGACTTATATTTAGGACCGGAGGGAGTAGGGGCGTGTTTAGTTACATTGCCAATCCAGCCTGGCCGGGCCAGCCTGGCTCTAGTGAGCCGGTTTGAGGGGATGCGGGCCAAAAAACCCCAGATGCACATAATTTGGTTGCCTGCATGCCCCTAGTTGCATGAGACAACCATTTTTGACCCGGCGTTTGGTTGCCCCCATTGCATTAGGCGCACATATGACATGGTGTTTCGTTGCAACCTGCATAAGGTGTTGTCACCACTTCTAACTAGTGGTGAGCTTATCACACAGTCTGAACATGTAGCGCCAGCTAGTTAAACAAATGACAGTTCATCCTAACTACTACCAAATGACAGTTCAAATTATTAAGAGTCATTGGCTAAATAGGGGATAGTTCATCGGTGTTGCTGCTACCAGATCTTCCTCTTCCTCTTCATCTTCTTCTGCTTCTGCTTCTGCTTCTGCTTCTGCTTCTTCTTCTTCTTCTTCTTCTTCTTCTTCTTCTTCTTCTTCTTCTTCTTCTTCTTCTTCAAATCATGCACTGACCCCTGTTAAGCCACATTGCCTCTGCCCACTCCAACCTTTTGTTCTTCCAAGCGTCATTGTCAAATGCCTCCACACCATGGCCGGAGCTAACAATATTATCAGGCTCGACCTCTTCCTCCTCAGGCACGTGTTCATCAAAGCCCCACTGGAGGATCCAGTTATGCAGAATGCAACAAGCAAGAACAAGCTTAATCTGAGTGGAGTATGGGCGGAATGGCTTCTGATCCAGGATCTTAAACCTATTCTTCAGAGCTCCAAATGCCCTCTCAACAGCTACTCTAAGGCTGGAGTGCCTGAGATTAAACAGCTCATGTGCAGTCCTATGATAGTTCCTACAGAGAACTCGTTGAGATGGTACCTGGTTTTCCTGAAGGGTGGAAGAATACCTGGCCGACATGCATAGCCAGCATCTCCAAGGTAGAACTTACCGTTGGGGATGTTGATCCCATCAGGTCGACTCATGCTATCACTAAGAATGTTAGCATCATGCGCTGACCCCTCCCGGCCAGCCAGCACATATATGAACTTCAGATCAAAGTCAAAAGCAGCAAGCACATTCTGGCTTGTGTAGTGCTTCTTCCCCCTGTATGCTGCAGACTGTGACATAGGAACTCTGCCAGTGACATGAGTACCATCTATTGCCCCAATGCAATCCTGAAAATGGCATCACAAGCCTGTGTTAGTGCTCAACTTGAACAATACAAGCATATCAAGCCATGAAAAGTGTATATTGTCAATGCTCACCTTGAAGTATGGATACCATCTTGGGCTTCCGCGAATCTTGGGTGGAGTCTGACTAGATGGTCTCCTAATCATCTCTCCTCTAAGCTCCCCAATAGCAAAAAGCACATGCTTGAAGTACCTAGTGCAAACGACGAACAACTCTCTGGTGCATGAACATGACACATGCCTGAATCACACTAATCAGTGCTGCTGCCTGAATTATCAGCCTCATCCGTGCGTCCATAACCTAGTCGACATCGACGGTTCGTTCAGTGGGAAATCGATCCTACACCTGGCCTAACGGCCTAACCACCGAGCTAACAAAGGGGGGAGGGGGTGCTGCTTACTGGCATCGGAGACGAGGACAGCGTAGGGGGAGCCATGGCACAGACAAGGTCGACCAGACGGTGGCCAACAGCAAGGGGAGCACCAGATCCGCCGCAAACGCCGCCGCCTCTTCCGTCGCCGCCGCCGCCTCTAGCGCAGATCTGAAATCGCAGCCGCCGCCGGTGGTGAGGCAGTAGGGAAGAAAGGGGGTAGTGGCTATGGGTGAGCGAGTGAAATGGGGGTGAGGCTAGATTTGGCGCCGGGACGGGGCGACAGATGTCCATCTCCCGCCATCCCCCTCGCCCTCGCCTCGCACCCGCCCGTGCGACCTCGTGCCGCACTCAGCCTGGCTCGCGAGAAACTGCCGATCCGAGCGTTTCCAGCGAGCCAGGCTCTGGGCTGCTTTGAGAAGCCTGCGATGCAGGCCCAACAGTGAATCTAGGCAACCAAACAGGCTTCTTCCTTCCCGCGCGGGTCTGGTTGGGCTCGATGCGGGCAACCAAACACGCCCTAGATGTATACAAAAAATATACAATGTGTATGAAAAATGATAGACGTCAAAAAATATGTTTGAAAAAATGTTATAATTTAATTGACAAAATGTAAACATTTATATAAAAATATTCTTGATGTATACAAAAAAACTTACAATATGTATGGGAAATGGCAGACATAAAAAAATAAGTTTTTAAAAAATGTTAAACATGTATACAAAAAATGTTCCAGGTGTATATGTAAAATGTGGAATGTGTATGCAAAGAAGTTGACATCAAAATATATGTCTGGAGGAAATGCTACTCATGTATTGGAAAAAAATGTTCAACATCGACACAGAAAATGTTTATACAATGTAAAAAGATGACCGCATAGGTAAAAACATGTTTATTGGCATTAAAATTATATCTGCATTTTAAATAAATGATCAAGTGTTTACAAAAAATGTCTGAAATTTATAAAAATAATTATGCAAACTGAAAAAAAAATTGTGTGGTTTGCATATATGAGTCAAGTAAACCACACAATTTTTTGAGTCCAAACTGAAAAAAAATGTTTGCATAGAAGAAGCGCTCCCGAACTGATTGCTTGACTCATTTTGGGAAGCTTCCACCTTGTTCTTGAATTTGTTATAAACATGTAAATTCGCAAACATTTTTTGAGATTTTACGAATTAGCAAATATTTTTTGAGTTCTTAATTTATTTTATTTCATGAACCTTTATGGACGGGGACCTAAAAAAGGGTTAGGGGTTAGGGTTCAAGGCTCAGGGTCGGCACCGGTGACTCGGTCTCTGTTCCCTCAACGGAGCGTGTACGCTTTCGACCGGGCTGACAAACGCCGGCGTGCCATGGTCACGCCATCCAGGCCGCTTGATTTAGCGTAAGCAGGACAACAACATAATTACATCAAAAATACTGATTAATCGAATAGCAGCAGGATAACATACAATACAATACACGTCAACCGAAGCAGCTCGCCAAGCAACATCTCGTCACGTCGGCACATAAATAAAAAGGGTGTGAAAGAAACGGCGAAATCTGCCGTGACAGGGACTCAGCGAGCACCCGCCACGCCCCGTGCCGTTGCCCTTTCTTTCATTCAGTTGAGCTCGCCGTCCGCGTCGGGGCTACCGGCCAAAAGCGGGGGCAAGATCGTCTCGTTTTCCTCTCCTTTTGGCTACAAAAATACCAACCAGGCTGCCGTGGTAGGAGCACGTACCGTACGCTCGCTGGTACCTCCGGTTTGTGGCGTGGACGCACGGACCAGTCCAGGCTTTTGCTCAACTGCTCAACAGAACGGAGTCACGATCGGGCGTGTTTGGTTCCCTGTGTTGCATCATGCAAAGTTTGGGTCGTTTGGTACACTGCATGGGCCCTTCAGCCTGGCCCGGTGGATGCAAAAAGGGCCTCTCAGCCAGGCTGAGGGATACGTAGGATTCGAGCGTATCTTAGATGCAGGCTCGCTCGCTCGCTCGTTTTCTTTCCTCTTTCTTTCGTCTCTTCCCCAAACGCCGCCGCCACACCTTCCCATATCCCCATGGCTCCATCGACCGGGCCTCCCGCAGCTCGTGCTCACCCCGCCGCCGGCCTCCGTCCTCCACGCGCCTCCACGCCGACGAGCGCCTCCACACGATCCCGCCGGCCCTCCTTTGATGCACGACCAACTCCCTCCTGCGCTTGGCCGCCGGCCATGGACGCCACTACGGCTTCGCAGAAGTCCAACTGCCGATGAAGAACGCCGCCGCCATCAGGACACATGGCCGCCGCTTCTCATCAAGCGCCGCCGCCGTCCGCGAGCAAGTGACGCTGCCACACGCCAGATCATGCCCCGTCGTGCCGCCGGGAGCAAGGATCCCACCGTCTGGAGCCATCGAGATCCTGCCTCCCCGTATCCCGTCGCTCTGCGCTGCTGTGTGCTCCTCTTTCCACATCAATTTCAGTGACATTCAGACAAAAACAGCACCGCATGGAGCCATATGATGCAAGTTCACCAAACATACATCACGACGCAACTTTGCATCGCCTCAGCCTGGCCATGCTCAGCCTGGATCCTCCATGCAATGTAGCTGAAAGCCACCCAGGCAACCAAACACGCCCGATATGAATGGACGCGGCGCACCTGTACGTCCCCCTCTCCGGAGGCCGCAGTTCGCTCTGTCCCGCGGTCGCCATTCGCCAAGCGCAAAAACGTCAAAAGTCACAGCACTGTGAGACGTTTGACTTCTTGCGCTGCCGACCTGCCGTCAAAACCGGGACAACTGTACTACAACAGAAACAAGGAAAAATAAATCTACTTCCTCCGTTTCAAAATATAAGACCTTTTAGAGATTTCAATACGAATTACATACATATGTATATAGACATATTTTAGTGTAGATTCACTCATTTTGCTTTGTATGTAGTTCACACTGAAATCTCTAAAAACATTATATTTAGTAACGGAGGGAGTATTAGACTGGAGGTGGGTGACACATATTCAGGCCAAACCCGCCAAGGGACCCATCTGCACATGCATTTATACAAACAAGTTATAAAACAAGTAGGCCATTTTGCAGACTGAGCTTCATGGAGGCCTTGATTTTGAAATTTTCAAATTTAAAATTTTCAGTTTCAAAAAATTCCGGAAAAAACACACATGTGTACAAGGATGTAATGTGTATGTGTGTAAAATTTAAGGATGAAATGCCTTGAGTTATGAGCTGCACAGAAAAAAAATGATGTACTTTGAGGATGAACAGTACATATGCTAAAAAGCCCCATATTTGTTTTTTTATGTAGCTCTCATTTTAACATATTTCGAATTGAAAATTTACGCACATGTACATTATGCCGCTAGGTCTATGTGTATTATTTTTTTGAATTTTTTGAATTTGAAATGTTTGAATTGTAAAGTTTCCAAATTAAGGCCTCCATGGAGCTCGGTCTCTGTTTGACATTTCCATTATAAAGCTCACTACGAAACATATAAGATTCTTACCGTGTAAGGGCATCACCAATGTTGTGCATCAAAACCTTCGAACGATGCGGTCCGGACACTTTTTGTCATCCGATGCCGTGCAAAAAACATCTGCGGACCAGTCCACACGTTCGAATTTTCGTAAACTATAATCAAATATGGGGAGGTTTGCGGATGTCTGAGCAGCCATCACGTAGGTGCTATCTAGCTGCATGGAGGGGGCCATCTCAGGTGTTGCGACGAAGGAGCTGCAATGCAACCTGCATGGTGTTGTGACCCGCGGATCTCGTTGGTGGCGGGAAGATGCAATGCAACATCCATGATGGTGCTCCTCGCCCGTGACAGAGTTGCAATGCAATGAGTGTGATGTTACGACCCACTAATCTCACTGGCGGAGGAGCTACAATGAAACGTGTGAGTGCTACCGCGACTCATGGGTCCCACCGGCGGCAGAGCCGCAATGCAGCGTGTGTCGTGCTACGACCCATGGATCTCGCAGACGACAGGAAGCTGCAATGCGACGAACAGTTGTTGCGTGGAGATGACTGTTTTGAGGTGGTGGTTGTGGCAAGTGGACGACGACTGCTGCGAGGGGTTGCTACGGGGTCCGGTGGGTGTGGCGAGCCGAACAACGGTACTACTGCTACATGCGGGTTGTGTGAGACCAGCCGTGGCTGCTCGCTTGAGGATGCGTTACACGTGGTGTTAGAAAAGGTGAGGATAGAAACGATGATTGAGGGGGAACCGAGCAGCTGTAATCCAGCCTAGCGGCAAATCAGACGTCTCTCTAGGTGACTGATGCTTACCTAGGATCAGTCGGATGACGCCTAGCAGCCGTCTTTCACAAATGTGATGCCGACAACAAGAAAAAGAACAACCGTACGGTGTACTCTCTCTCCTTTCCTAAATATAAGACTTTGAAGAGGTTTCACTATGGACTAATATACGAAGCAAAATGAGTAAATCTTCATTCTAAAATGCATCTACATACATATGTAAATCTCTACAAAGATTTATGCTTTAAGTGTGCCCAAATGTGGTGCGAGTAACAAGAACAAGAACAAGAATGTGAAGCAATCTGCCTTTTATAAAAAACATGCATATAACGAATTATTGCGGTTCCGGCTGTATTAATATAGTGAATTATTATTTCACCGGCAAAAACTAATGCATTATTTAGGGCATGGTCAGCGCTACACGAGTCATGTACGCCGTGGACCGTGCGCCTGCAGACTGCAGTATGGTCAGGCCAGACGCCCGTTCCTGATCGCCACGTCGCCGGCACGTCCCACCTGGCGCCGCGCGGGGAAGCGAACCCCATTTTTTAACCAAAAAAGTAAAGCGCCTGACGTACTGCCGCCGGCGTGCACGCGCCATGCCCCGCGCAGCCTACGGGACGGGCGCGCAGGTGTCGATGTAAAAAACAACGGGAATCGAACCATCTGGAGTAGAAAGAAAAAGTCTGGCGGGAGGGTTTCGCGTGCGAGCTGACGGCGGCGATGCAATTTGGGCGGCTGCTCAGTTTATTGGTAGAGGACGCAGAATTCAACGGCCGGAACCAGTTGCCCCAGTAACGGCGGCTGAATCTTCGCCGGAGAAAGGATAAGGTGACTGGCGGCGAAATCTGGGGAGACAGCGACGGCGTACGGAGCCCCCCCGGCGGTCCACGCGCTCGGCCTCGCAGCCTCGCGCGCGCTGTCGCACGGCAGCGGGAAGTACCATTTGACCTCGCGCCCCGCCCCGCCCCGCCCCGTTAAATCACGCCCGCCCCCGAGCCCGAGGAGGAGGAGTCCAGCAAGGGGACAGACAAGACGGACGCAGACCCACCACCAGCAGCGGAAAGGCCAGACGGACAGGAGAGAGGAGACGGCCGTTGTCTGTCCTCGAGGCGCCGGCGCCGGCGCCGGCTGGAGATTCCGCGCGTGACGACCATCACGAGAGCGGAGCCCCGGCGAGGTGTATCTCATTCTCAGGTCAGATTGTGTTTTCGGTTTGGTGGCGACGTGCCCCTTCTTGCTGGGTTGCTGCCGGACGGGAGGCTGAAGGTCAACGCCTGCCCTGCCGTACCTGCAGCTGCAGAGTGCAGAGCCTCTCGCGGCGTAGGATCGAGCCATCGATGGGCTGCGCGTGGTCGTCGTCGCCGTCGCCGTCGCCGTCGAAGCGCGAGCAGCGCGCCCAGGGGTACGAGGAGCCGGCCGTCCTCGCCGCCGAGACCTCCTGTGCGTGAGCACCCCCATTCCCAGCTCCAGAAGTTTGCCTTTGCCTTTCCTCCGTAACCGACTCAACTGAACTTTGCGTGCAGTCACGGTGAACGAGGTGGAGGCGCTGTACGAGCTCTACAAGAAGCTCAGCTACTCCATCTTCAAGGACGGCCTCATCCACAAGGTAGTTGAGGTCCTCCCCACAACCGCCATGGATCCATCTTCAAAGACTGCGTGCTCTCGTCTCATCCGCTTGCTTGGTTCATGTCAGGAGGAGTTCCGGCTGGCGCTGTTCAGGACCAGCAAAGGGGCGAACCTCTTCGCGGACAGGGTGTTCGACCTCTTCGATCTCAAGCGCAACGGGGTCATCGAGTTCGGCGAGTTCGTGCGCTCGCTCAGCATCTTCCACCCCAAAGCGCCTGAATCTGAAAAGACCGCATGTACGCCTCCTGTCCATTGCTCGCTCTTACTTTGCTGTCCATTCATCTTCTTGTCCTCCCTGTGAAACCAATCAAAAATCTTTCGTTTGTCTCCATCATCGTCCTCTTTGCAGTTGCATTCAAGCTGTACGACCTGAGGGGGACAGGCTACATCGAGAAAGAAGAGGCAAGTACTAAATCATTTCTCATCCAACCTAGTACATGGTGCACTTTATTGTAAGGTACTAACGTCGACGCGTTGTTTCTGAATTCTAAATTTATAATCAACACATTGCCTGCACAGCTCCGGGAGATGGTGGTGGCGCTTCTTGATGAGTCCGACCTATGTCTCTCTGACAGCGCCGTCGAGGAGATCGTCGACAATGTATGTAATCAACAAGATATATTCAGTCATTGGGAACTATTTCCCTGTTTTCCTTCTAACATGTTCTGTGCTGCTCTGCTCCTTTTGGACTTTCAGACGTTCAGTCAAGCAGACTCGGATGGCGACGGCAGGATAGACCCCAAGGAGTGGCAGGAGTTCGTCAAGAAGAACCCAGCATCGCTGAGGAACATGTCGCTGCCCTATCTCCAGTGAGTGCTCTCGTCTGCTGTTCTCTACTCTTCCTTACTGCTCGCGGCTGATAGTTCCTTTAGTTTTCAATTTCTCAAGCATTGTTAGTTCAGCTTCTCCTAGGCTTTCTTAGTTTAGTCTCCAAATAATACGCGAACGCCATATTTAGATGAGTGGCAGCAGTTGTGCTATGCTAGAGAGTAAAGAGCTTTTGATGTTTTTTCTCATTACATTTGACGCGATTTTATCGTTGTTGTGGTTGATGTTGTTCAGGGACATTACGACGACGTTCCCGAGCTTTGTAATGCATTCGGAAGTTGAAGATTACACTGGAGTCAGCAAATAACAAGGAAGGCACAGTTATCGGCCTTGAACATATCTGGAGGCAGTGCATTCAGAACTGAGCTGCACACAGAAATGCCTGAAACTCAAGTAGGAGGAGAGTAGAAGCATCATCTTGGTAAGCGGCCGCGGACCGGGCCTGGATTGAGAACTATCGCCGTTAGACTCTGGTGGTAGCTCATCTACCGTTGCTGCCGTGATTGGTGGTAAATAAAAGAATCTGGTCGTGAAATACATTCAGAAATGGGTCATTTCGTGCTAAATTCATGATTAAGGATGGAAACAGTGAGTTTGGCCCATCTAGGTGACAGACACGGAGGGGCAACAGAGACAATTCGCCGGGGTACCAAGAGTCCATCCTTGTCGCTTCCCAAACCACATCTGAGCACCCCAACCCTAACCCACAAGACATAATCATTAAGTATGAATGTGTGTGTGTGTAATATGGCCGCTGAGTGTCTCACTAAAATGGTCATTGCCGCGCACAAAAAAGGTCTTATCCAGGGGTTTGTTGCTGATTTAATTGAGAGTGGAGTTGCTATCTTGCAATGTGCGGATGATATGGTCTTGTGTTTTACTCATGATCCTTCTAAAGCTGTTAACATCAAATTGCTGCTTTATTTGTTTGAGCTTATGTCTGGATTAAAGATCAACTACTTAAAAAGGTAAGTGTTTACTATTGTGGGGAGAATGACATTGATGGCTTTTATGCTAATATGTTGACTATGGTGGTAGCTCATCTACCCTACGACTGCCGTGACTGACGGCGGTAGACAAAAAAGGTCAAATCATGAAGTACTTTCAGAAGTGAGCTATTTTTGTTCTAAACTAATGACTAAGAGCATCTTTAGCCGATCCCCTAAAAATAGAGGAGTATCTGGCCGAGTAAAGTTAGTTGAGTATACTTTTACTCCTCTATAGGTGGCCGCACCTAGTTGATCCCCTAAACTTAGTGGAGTTAAAAAAATGCATAAGTTTTTTGTCCTAACCGCATGAACTTCAAACACTTCGCAGTATATGTCATCAAACATCCATAGCTCATCCATTAATAACAAGCATATATTTCATAACATAACCGTTAACAAGCATATAGTTTCATCAATCGCTTTAAAACATACATTGTTCATCCAAAAGGCATCACTTCACTGATCAAGTTTGATCCAAAATCACCACAAATATAGCATGTGTTATGTTGTGGATTGAGACCAATCAATGGCATGCACGAACTCAACCAACATCCCCGCCAAAGAAATCACAACCACCACCGTACACATGGCCACCATCAGTGGCGGAGCTTGGCCCAAATAGTTGGGCGGGCCCCCTGATAGAAATATTTATTGGGCTTGTGTTCTATGGCCCAAAGGTAGATATACCTTAAAGAAAATCTCATAGGTTGGGAGGACCAGGGCCCTTTGGGCCTTACTGTAGCTCCGCCACTGGCCACCATCACCACCACCACCACAACTAGGGAAAAGCCTAGCAGCAGCGCGGTTTCTAGGTATATCAGTAGCGCGGGGACCGACGCTACTAATAAGGCGCTACAGCTAACCCTTAGCAGCAGCGCGTGCACGCCCGCGCTACTGCTATACAAGTGTAGCAGCAGCGTGCTGCGTGGAAGCTCGCTACTGATAATAGTTGTAGCGCTCTTTGTCTGGACGCGCTACTGCTACTGTCACGCTGCTGCTAACTTTTCTCCACTCGCTACTGCTAATTTTAGTAGTTTTTGATTTTTTTTCTGCATATTTGTTTTGTATTTGAACAGGCTTTATACAAGAATCTTTAGCAGATACAAATATGATCATGATACACATACAAATGGCTGCGAGACCACAAATGTAATCATAGCATATACATACAAATAGTCTCATCATAATCATCATCCAACACAGTGGTATCTCGTCATCATCTAGAAAATAACGATACATGCAAGTCTCGAATACTTGCAACTACAATGTCATCCATCTAAACAATGGTATACGCGAGAAGAGCTATCACTATGAGTGAGAGCGGAACTATGCAGTACATGAGGCGGCGGTTACGAGTCCTCTCTCGCGCTAGCGTGAACCTCAAGTAACTAGCTTCTCCTTCTTGTATGCTTTTGAAGCCTTTATGGCTGGCGCCCGAGACCCCATTGACTTGCGCCTGACACTCAGGCCACTCATTGTACACCCCCGGAACCTTCCCTTTGTACACGACATAGCACCGCCATCTCGCCATCAAGAAACTAGGTACCTGTTAGAGATGCATCTTCATCAAGAGGATGTACAATCATATGCAACAAAATATATTAGAGCAACACGAAAAAGAAAGGGTTAATTAGCAACTAGATGCAACATACAGTACGCAAACTAATTAACTAGAGGTACGCAGGTCATCGTAGCCAAACTAACAAAGTAGCGTTACGCAAGTTCGGCGGGGACCATGGACATCACAAAGTTTCATTGCTACAGAAAGTATACAAGTTCAACCGACACATATCATCATCATCGGCATCGTAAATCACTAGAAGTTCCATCCTTCCATATCATCGAGGATGGACCCTAGCTTCTTGAACGGCGTGAGGTCTTGACGTTGCATGCCTATGCGAGTTCAGACGTCAGATCGCGATATAGGGCCGTGGTGGAACATCCCCTTCTCATCGACGACTTCTTTCATGATGATCGTCGCAATGTCCCTTTGGATGCGAAAAAAGTCATCTCTAAGTTTATAATCCGCTTCTCCATGAGATTCTAGCCACTTGTGGATATGATCATCATTTCTGCTTGTCATGCGAAGCTTTTGGTGATCCGTGCTGAACTCAATCATGAGATGGAGGATGTAGAATCCATCCTTCTTGCTTGGTTTTGGGACATGGATGCAACAGAAGTTAGTTTTATGCGCGAAACCCATCTTCTTGTTCCTTTGTTTCCTGATCTGCATGTGGCCACCTCTAATGCTAAAGCCTTGGAGAGCATCATCTAGAATATTCATTATGTGGGTGTAGTCCCTCTTCTCGTAGTCTCTGGAAGGGTCGAAATACACGACGTGGGAGACTCGCGGGTAAAGAACGATAAGGACGGCACGCCCGTTGCTGCGGGGAAAAGACACCTCAAATTATTCTCCATATGAGCGAGAAGGAATGATTGAAATGTATGAAAGGGTTGTCCGGAACTGACTTACTTTGGATGATAAGGCAGGAGGACAATTTCCTCGTCCTTATTCTGTACCATGAAGTTTTGGAGGTAGTCCCTAGCAGTTTTACGCTCAAAGTCAGCGAGACTCAAGAAAGACTCGTGCATGTAGTACGGATCCGCCACACAGATTTGCGAGACTTCTTCTCTCTTCATGACGGAGCTCATATGTAGCGCAAAAAGGCGGACGATTGTAAAATCGAGCCGCCTTGTCAGAAACATCTCAAAGATATGGTCAAACCGCAGGAAGAACACCTCCGCGGGCCGTGTGTCGGCGTAGCACTTCCCCTCAGGCACATGAGCCGCGTATGTCGGATATCCTGGATCCTTCGAGGCTAGTAGGCTTTTCTCAGTCGACGGCACATGGTCGTGCAGTCTCCTGAGATCCCCTGATAGTGCCTCCAGCGGTTTCGGCGGTAGCACCGGCTCGCCCGTGAGATGGAACATGGCCGCACCTTTCACGGGTACACGCTCTTCAGAATCCATCGTCTGGCTGCTATGTGCTCTGGCTTGTTTGGAGGCAGCTATCTTCCCCGATCTCTTCCTCTCCTTTTTCTTGGGCACACCTTCCAGACCCTTCCTTAACCCCTGCCCCAGTGTTCCCGGGCTAAGCACTGTACGACCCTCGGCTAGTTGAGCCTGTGTTGAGGCGGTATCTTCAGGCGTGTCCTGTGAGGATTTCATGAAGAGAGACTTTTTGCAATCCCTGCTACGACCTTCCTGCCCGGGCAGATCATCCATATCCTCATTAGCATGCCGATAGCCCGATTCGTCATATGGTTGACTCATCATATCTATGTCGCATTCATACGCATTTGTATTGAGGAAACCCATTGGGTCGACCTCCGTCTCATCATCCATTCTATGTTCTATAGGACCGATTACATCAGCCAGTACTATTGCACCCCCTTCATCACGTAGTCCGCCGCTCTCACCCGGCACTACAGGAGCTGGTAATTGCGTAGGCGGGGTGGTGGTCTCCGCACATGCTTGTTGATGTGTGGTTATTGGTGTGCTCTCGGCCGGCTCCAGACGAATAAGATTCTTCGGCCATAGCAGCACCCAACCCTTGCAGCTTCCAATCCGCGGCGGGGTCTCGTCGTCCTCTCCCACATGCTGTACTGGAGGAGGCAAATCCTCGTACCCCGATTTCACACTGGACAAGTTAACTCTGAAGTGCCCAGCGGGGATCGGCTTGTTGTGGAACGTGGGTTACAAGGGGTTCATTATCATCCCCTTTCCCACGTCCACCTTCTGGCCTTTGATCAAGTAGAGTATGGTGCACGGGGTTTCTTCGGCCTTCAAACACATGTCTGTGGTGCCAGAGACTGAGGACGGGCTGCTATGAGCGGGAGCGACTGCGAGAGGAGGCCCGGTGGCGTGAGCAAGTGATGGTGCGGTGGTGTTGTTGTTCACGGAGTTGCTCCCGACGAAACTGGGCAACGGAAAATCATGTACCGTCTTGTTTGGATTTTCCTTCGTCCAGTTGATGATAGCTGGAACCAAGTTAGTAGCAAAATCATTTCTGCAGGCAGTTACAGCTGCATTGACTGCCTGCTGTAGCAACTCATTTTTCTCCTCGGCTGTTTTTTTCACGTCCTCAGCTGCTTTTTTCTCGACCGCAAGCTTCACCTGCTCGTCGATGTCCGCCTGACTAAACTTCTTTTTCTGCCTCTTGGCCTCCGGGCCCTTGTTGTAAAACACCTTCCACATGGTGCCTTCTCCAGCGCCGTGCACACGACCATATTGCGGCCGCTGGCCCAAAGGGAGTCCCTTAAGTTTGTTCAAGGCCCGGTTGAGAGGGGTGTCCCACTTGGGCCTCATCGGAGAAGTAGGGCTTTCGGCTGCAAGCTGGTGTTTCTTCTCCTGCAGAAGGAGCGTGAACCATTTAGGAATGTGTAGTCGACTAGATCTAGAGGTAAATGTAAGGTGGTAAAAGAATAATTACCAGTAGTCTAATCAATTTCATCCTGATCTGGTCCGTGGAAAAAACCTTCTTTTCCTTGTCCCACTTGTAGCGGGCCCTGACGAAGTCACGCTCCAAGGGGTAGGTGAACTTCGCGAAGGGGTTTGGGATACCCGCGGCTTCACGTTCCGCGTCCTCCTTATCCCATATGGGCCTTTTACCGAGGTAGCCACGGCTTTCGAGGTGACGCTTCCCCGTGTTCCTTTGCTGAAGGCTCTTGAATTTCGCAGCCTTAACCTTGGCTGCCTCGGTATCGCAAGTGTCCTTGAACTTTTCGAACTCCTCTTCCGTAAGTGTCGGATTTTCCTCCAGAATCTTGGACAGGGGTTCCTCAGCCTCAATAGCTCGTTTCACCCTCGCTTTCCAGGAGGCCAAATCATTGCTGAACATGCCCATGGCGTGATTGCTAATCTTTTTCATTTTCGGATCATCCCACGGTTGTTCTATGTTATCATCCCGGCCGGGGAACTTGAATCTCTTGTGCAACTTCGTCAGGAGCAACTGCGTCAAATGTTCTTTACTCCTTAAGTCATCGTCGTTGATGCTCGCGCATTCCCGTAGGATGCATCCTACTTGGTTCCCATAGCACTTGCGAGGTTCTTCCGGCTCTAATGGCTCAAACTTGCCAGGTGCCATCTTT
>NC_057796.1:444298571-444299690 GCF_018294505.1 Triticum aestivum
GGTCGGGGAACTTGAATCTCTTGTGCAACTTCGTCAGGAGCAACTGCGTCAAATGTTCTTTACTCCTTAAGTCATCGTCGTTGATGCTCGCGCATTCCCGTAGGATGCATCCTACTTGGTTCCCATAGCACTTGCGAGGTTCTTCCGGCTCTAATGGCTCAAACTTGCCAGGTGCCATCTTTGTGATCACCAGTCGTCCAATCCCTAGTTTGTTAGGTTTTCGTATCCTCTGCTTCTTCTGCTTCTTCTTTTCAGTACCTTCCCCGCCGGTATCTTCCCCGCCGGTACCTTCCCCGCCGGTCTCGGCGCCGCCATCGGTCTCGGCGCCGCCATCGCTGCCGGCGCCGTCGGTGTCGATGTCGGCGTCAGTACCATCATCGAGGCCGACCTGCAAACCTTGACTTTGCAATTGCTTAGCACTCAAATAGTTGAGGTACTCTTGTTCACCCTCATAATCCATCTCGTCTGCATCTTGGTCAGAAGGCCCAGTTTCTTCGTTGTTCGACATGTTTCCTATGATTAAGTCTCCTCGTTTAATTATAAAACTATGAAAAAAATGAGAAATGACATAAAAAAGAAATCTATGTTTGCCGGAATGTCGTTTCCCAGCACTCGATATGCCTACTATCTAGCACAAATCATGCCAAAATTCATGGAAATTTTCGGCATGACCTTTGCTAAAAAATGGACATATCGAGCGCCTGAAATTCACAGGAACGGAAATGAATCAACATTCCAGTGTAACATAGGCCACTCAGATCATTTACCCTGCACATAATCATCATGTCCAAATGACATGTCCAAATTTCCAAATATGACATGTCCAAAACATCACATGTCCACATATCACATGTCCACTTCAAATTTGCATATAAAAGGAAGAAAAATATAGAACTTGAAGAAAAAACCTAGCTAAATTCATAACTAAATATATAACCTAATTAACCACCTGTCCTAACTAAAACCTAAGTAAATTAACCAAAAAACCTAGCTACCAGAGAGAGGAGGAGCGGTGGGGGGCTTACAGAGGGTGCAGGCCCGACGACGGCCGAGGTTGGGAGGGGTCGGGGTCGAGTGCCGGGGCCGGATCCGGGGTCGGGGTCGGGGCCGGGGCCGTGG
>NC_057796.1:444300189-444321280 GCF_018294505.1 Triticum aestivum
CGGGGTCGGGGTCGGGGGCCGGAGCCGGCGCCGGGGTCGGTCGGGGTCGGGGGCGAGCGCAGAGGCGCGGCGAGGGCAGGGCTCCGGCAGTGCGACGGGGGAAGAGAGAGTGGGGATTTGGGGGAAAAGTGGCAGGATGAAGAGAGGAGTGGGGATTTTGGGGGTTAAGTGGGCATAGTAGTAGCGCGTTTAGGCAAAATGCGCTACCGCTACTCCAGGTAGCTATAGCGGTTTCGTGTAGAAACCACTACTGCTATTTTGACTAGTTGTAGCTCTTTTCTCACAAAAGCGCTGCTGCTATATAACAGTTTTCCTGTTTGTTTCCTTCTATTTTCTTTTCCTTTATTTTCTCTCACTTTTCTTTTCTTTTTTTCCAAGAGCAGTGAACGAAGGGAATTGAAGGCAATATATATTGCATCATTTGACGGTTAAATATATATACAAAATAGGAACATATATATTACATCATTGGACCCATGCATAATAATGGCTAAGTGTGTATACAAAATAGGAACATATATATTACATCATTTGACCGATAACATACGGTTCCTCAGCGTTGACGTTTTCGTTTTTGAGTCAGCTTCTTTCCCTTCTTGTTCGTTGAAGAATAATTGAGCCCCTCATTGTGACTTTGCCTTTTCCATGGAGTATGATTTTTCTTAGGTAATGTAGTATTGATTCTTCTTTTGACGTATACTTCATCATCATCATCATCTTCCCTCATTGGGTTGCCGTACTGATCGTAGTCTTCCTCGTTGGCGACTCCATCCATTCCAATGATGTTCCTTTTGCCTCTCCTCACGACAACACGACTGGGATTGCGCGGGTTGGTTATGAAGAAGCATTGTGTCACGTGCTTAGCGTGTACCCATGGCTTGTTTTTTGCGATAGCGTTCACGGTAGCGCTCTTGGCGTCGGGTATAGTCATGGTAGTGAAATTCCGGTTTTCTCTTTCAACATTCTTAGCTCATCTGACACGGAACATCGTCATGTTGTGCAGTGCAGAGTAGTCAAGCTCCCAGATCTCCTCGACCCTTCCGTAAAATCTTTCAGTTGCGCTGTTGTCGCTGCCGGTCATGCATTCCATCGTCACCCCTGCACTACTAGGGAAAACCCTAGCAGTAGCGCGGGAATAATGCCTATCAGTAGCGCTGGTTACGGCGCTACTAGTAAGGTGCTACAGCTAATGGTTAGCAGTAGCGTCTGTTAACCCACGCTACTGCTATATCGACTTAGTAGTAGCGCTTTCACTAAAGAGCGCTACTGGTAATTACTAGTAGCGCTTCTCTCAGCCCGCGCTACTACTATTATTCTGTATTTCACTTTTATTTCATGTTGTATTCATACACCTTTATACAATTTTTCATACAGCAGCAATTTAGAGATTGTTTTTACATCATAATGAGTTATTACATCACAGGGTGAAAGAATCGTGGACTAGTTTCAAGTGGATGGACATACACTTGAAACTAATCCGCGATTCTTTCACCCAATAACATAATAAAAATCATCATCATCATCATATCATTAACAACTTATCATCATAATACATCATTGTCATATAAAACCTCCTCATGATCATCTTTTCATTAATGAGACATCACATAGCAAGTTGGTCACTAGTCATAATCACAACTACTCCTCATCATCAACTCTAACACATTGTACCACATAATAAACATATTTTACCTCATAGGACCTACTACATTCTCTTAGGACCTACTATATTCTCTAAGGTAAAATAGAAAAAACAAGATAGCCCCTGACTCTCCATTATGGAGAGTGGAGATTATCCTGTCTCCAATTCTTGCCTTTCGCTTAATGTTGCTTCCAAGAACCTCCTTACGACTGTCCAAACATTTTTTTTCCATTCTTTGATTAGCATGTGTTCACCGGTTTTAGAAATCTGATATACACAGGTGAGATCCGTAGGATGACCTGGCTGTATGTTCAGAACATCAAGGCGACCATTCTGATACATCAGATGAGGCACACAATCCATCAGGATTTTCTATTGAAAAACATAGTAATAATTTCGTAGTTAGCAATGATGTACTAGTTTTAGAAGTATGCAAAAGATGCACGGATGTCGTAATAGTAAAAAATCTTACCAGCGTATCTCCATAGAAGTTACCGTGGTTCAACACATGCACTAGTGGCACGTATTCACCATAATTTGGAGGAGTTCGATAATAGGTATTGTAATTCTCAAGATCAGTACAAAATGCGATCAGATGATTTTTCTCCTTATAAGTTAATTCGGAGCCATCGGTGTAGTGGGTTTTGTCTACCATCTTCCGCACATTCTTTGAAGAATGAAAATAAGCTGTCAACTATTTTGAAATAAACAATATAAATTAGTTAATAACAATGTTTGAGAAACTCACATAGCGGTAGAATCGGAAGCGTATCAACAAGGACCCAAATGTCCATATTGTCTTGCTCGATGTCAGGATCACCAAGATCCATGGTGACAATCATATCCTCATAAAAACCATACATTTTGCAAAGTGCTTCCCAATTTTGGCAACCAAAATGGGTTACGCTCTGACAATTGTACAGATTTACTTCAAAATCCATATCATGATGGGTCCTTAGGTGTATTTTCTTTGTTTCAAAATTTTCATGGTCTTCAAAACCCATCCTCTCCAAGACATAGCGTCTTGCATGGCATGGGATAAGCTAGTCAAATTGTAAAAGATGAAAATTAGACGTTGAAATAGTTGAAGTCGTGCTTAATTACGAAAAAAAACACTTGTCGTCGTTGCGTACCGTTTCAACATCGAAGGTCTCCTCGAGCTTAATGCTGAAGCGCCGATCTTCGTCCAGGTGAGGCCTGTCACACAGACCTCGATCGTTGTGGCACCAGCTGCACTCCCCCGGGAGACTTTCGTCGTCTGAGTACGACATTTCCTACGTTCATAATTCAAAGATTAAACTTCTACAATTAAATATATGTACTAAAAAACCTAAATTAGATCATTATTATTCATCATGGGTTGACTATTGGTCTGTCGAAATGTCGTTTAATTATTTTTTGAGAAAATCCAGGCCACTCGATATTTCCTACATATTCTAGCACAAGTCATGCCAGAATTCACGGAAAAATCCGGCATGACCTTTGCTAAAAAAGGACATATCGAGCGCCTGAAATTTGCTGAAACGGAAATTAATCAACACTCCGGCAAAACATAGGCCACTCGGAGGTGTAACCTGAACATGACCGGCCACTTGGGCAACCACATATCCTATTTGAGCAACACAAGATATATATGTTTTTATCTACATCATATCTTATAGGACTCATATTGACATGGAGATTTGGCTGGTCTCACCTCGAGGTCGGAGGGAGTCGGTGACGTGGACGACGGCGGGGATGATGGAGGGGCTCCTTGATTTCTGCAAAAACAAAAACCCTATAAGTTATCACTAATACATCCCGAATAATTGCTTAAACTAAAAAAATAACAACAAATATGACATGTTCAACTAGTTCTATTAATTCAACTAGTTCTTACTAAATATAAACTTACTATAAATAGAAAAAACTAGTTCTTTCTAAAAATAAAGTAGTTCAACTAGTTATATTAATTTTCTTAATAAAAATACATTAGTTCTATTAATTCAACTAGTTCAACTAGTTTATTAATTTACTTACTAAACTAGTTCAAATGAAACTAAACTAGTTCAACTAGTTTATTAATTTACTTACTAATTATTTTAAACACTTACTAAAAACAGTAAAAAAAATTACATTAGACAATAGTAAAAAACATCTGCTATTAACCATACTGCCCTAGTTAACTAATACCATCACTACTACTAATTAACATCTAGTACTACTAAAAATCATTATCTATGAACCCTAAATTAACATCTACTACTACTAAAAAACATCTGCTAACTAAGCAGAGAGAGAGGGGGTGGGGCAGGGGTGGGGGGCTTACACAGAGAGGGGAGAGACGGTGGCGTGGAGGTGCTCGGCGATGGAGGTAGGGGCGGCGAGGGCGGGCTCGGGATCGGGAGGCGGCGGTGAGGTCAAGGGCGGCGGCGGTGAGGTCGAGGGCGGCGACGGTGAGGTCGAGAGCGGCGGCGGGCGGCGGCGGCGAGGTTGAGGGCGGCCTCGGGCGGCGGCGGTGAGGGCAGGCTTGGGCTCGGGCGGCGGCGACAGAGGAGTAGGGGAACAGGGGGAAGGAGGACTTAGAAATTTTTTGAGCCCGCGGGTGGTTAAGTCGAACTAGCAGTAGCGCTCTTAAGGAAACGCGCTATAGCTTAGCTATAGCGCGTTTTAGAAAAAAACGCTACTGCTAAAGGAAGCAGTTATTTCTTTTGTTTATCCCAATATCAGTACCGCTTTGTCCTG
Source organism: Triticum aestivum (assembly GCF_018294505.1). Lineage (NCBI taxonomy): Eukaryota > Viridiplantae > Streptophyta > Magnoliopsida > Poales > Poaceae > Triticum > Triticum aestivum. The sequence goes on from NC_057796.1 coordinate 444,304,556, forward strand.
GAAAAACGCTATAAGTCTAAGCATGTAAAAACATCAAAAATATACATTGGTCATCATGGATCTTTTTGTGTAGAATCTGAATAGTCAACATGAATCCTCACCGTACCTGTATAGGTATAGGCGAGGATTCATATTGCAGCCACAAATCCTACACATATAGTTCAATAAAGACCAAGTGCTCGAGATAGTTTGAGAAGTAACATATTTAAGGTGGTAAACACCTTGTTCGCTTAGCAGTATGGGACTAAACTTAATTAGTTGCGGTGATATTTAGCAGCAGCGAGTTTTGAAGAAAAACGCTGCTACTGAGTACTTTAGCAGTAGCGCATCCAGGAGAAGGGTGCTACTAATATATCTAGCCTGGAGGCAACGCCGTGGCAATTATAGTAGTAGCGCTTGTTTCACCTAGAGCGCTACTACTATATGGTGTTAGTAGCGCGGTTTCCTGAGCTCGCTACTGCTAATTAGCAGTAGCATTTGTTTTTAAACCACGCTGCTGCTAAGATTCTGTGTATAAGGTTTTCCCTAGTAGTGCTGAGTTCTGATCATCACTGTCCATAGCTTTGGCCTCCGTGTAGAACGTGTATCCGTTGATATCGTATGCCTGATAGGTTAGGAGGTTGGGCGAGGGGCCATGTGCTTAGGCGTATAGGAGCAATTCGTCCTTAGAGCCCTCCTCGGGGGGATTAGCAATAATATGCTCTTTGAACCAATGCAGGAAAGTGGAGTTGTGCTCTCTAGTAACTTTGGCGTCCGTCCTGCATACTCCCCTGTCACGATACTTCTTTGCGATAATTTCTTTGTGCAGTGCCACGAAAGGATCTACCTCGTCTAGGTGTTGTAGCACTACCTAGTTTGCTCTGTCAAAGTCGCTGCGTCGATCTGAGTATGCCACGTGCAGTTCCCTACGACCGTTGGAGTGACCTTCTCCTTCGAGCCTCCCATCGTGCTTGTTAACGGGCAAACCAACACTAACACCAGGCAGCTGGTCTGCGCCATATAGAAAATTCTCGCAGAAAGAGATGCACTCTTGTGTCAGATAGCCCTGGACGATGCTTCCATCCGGACGAGACATGTTATGAACGAATCCTTTGATGATCCCATTCATCCTCTCAAACGACATCATGTTGTGCAGAAATGACGGCCCCAGGTCTATTATGTCGTCCACAATATGGACACACAGATGCACCATCACGTCAAAGAACGCGGGCGGGAAGTACATCTCAAGCTCATTCAGTATCACAACGATCTCTTCATGTAGCCTTCGGAGCTGCTTCAGACTGATCGACTTTCAAGAGATGACGTCGAAAAAGTTGCAGAGACCAATAAGTGTGTCACGGACGTGCTTGTCCATTATCCCTCTAAGGGCAACAGGTAGTATCTGCATCATCATCACATGACAGTCATGGGACTTTATCCCGTTGAACCTTTTCTTGTTCGTGTCTAGATATCTGCTTATCTTGCCACAGTAACCGGAACTAACTTTGACTCCGGTAAGGCACTTAAAGAATTGATCGATCTCAGCCTGACTTAAGGTGAAGCAAGAAGGGGGGCAATAATCCTCTTTCTTTATTTTCTTGCCCTTCTTCTCCCGCGCCTCTGTTTCTGTCTCTGTCTCGTCTGACTGTTTACGGGGCAGCATGTGCAGATCTTCCCTAATATTCAAATCTTGTAAGTCTTTTATTGCCTTCGGCCCATCCTTGGTCTTATCCGGCATGTTCATCAGTGTCGCGAGCAAGCTCTCAAGGACATTCTTACAGATGTGCATTTGATCAAGGCAATGAGGTGTATCGAGTTTGTACCAGTACTCCAAGTCCCAGAACACAGACCTCGTCTTCCATACCTTCAGCAGCGGCTCCGGCGCCTTTTTCATCGTCTTTCCCGGCGTGGGGCACTCCTTCCAGTTTTTCAACAGCTCATTGATTTCGGCACCGCTCCGCTTACGTGGAGGTCCTCGATGCTCAGCGTGACCATTGAATAGATCTCCACAGATCGTCCTGTTCGAGCCATCTTCGATGCCCCATGTACACGATTTTCCCAGACCCGCCATCTTTCCTTGACGTTAGCTGCTGAGACGTCGTATCATCCATGCACCGCGTGCATCCGCAATATCCATGGCACACCTGGCCTGCGACATATCCGTAACCGAGATATTCGTGCACCGTCGTGATCAACGCGGCTCTCATGTAGAAATACTTGCCTTTGCTGGGTCAGATTGTTTAAGCCGCCATGGGAAACAGTAGCAATTAAATTATTTAAATCTACCCTGGGCGTCAGGATTATTCATTGAGCATTGCCTCTTTAAGCCGGCGATAAGAGTCACCATGGCTAACGGATACAGTTTTTTGCCTAAGTATCGCACAAACAGGTTTCACAGATTGCAGCTGCTATTTTGGATCAAACGGTGGTTCAGAAAAGAAAATATTCTAGACCTAAAAACTAGTACAGATGAGTTCGTGAGCTCTAATGAGGTCTTGTTACAAGCAAAAGGGATCTGCTAGTATTGAAAATGGATGCGAAACAACTACCGCATGAGTTCCATACTACTTTTGGATCAAATAAAGCCGCGGTGGAGGAGCTACGAAGAAACTGTGTTGAACCATGAAGAACATGGAAGAACTTGAAAACCCTAAATGCAGATCTGAAGTGCGGGAAGGTGAAGACTTACAGCTGTAGATCTACTGCGGAGGATCGCCGCCGTTCTCTGGTCGATTCAGGTTGATGCAGCGGCCAAGATAGACGAAGATGAGGTGCTCTACTGCGGCGGCGGCGGCGGAGCTCGAGTAGCAGCGGAGTCGCGAGAGGAAGAAGACGACAGAAAGGGGGAGAATGAAGAAAGACCTAAAGGCCATGCGTATTTATAAGGGAAGACTGATAAGTGGGCGCGAAAAACGAGGAGGCCGAAAACATGATTATCCAACTACAGCGACGCCTCGATTTTCGGGATGGCCATTAAGATAAAGATCCGTTGAGATATGACAGAATAAAAATGAATTTAATGGAAGATGACGTCATGGCGGGTTATCATGAATCCAGAAGATGACATCATGGCGGGTTATAACTTTTGCACAGACAGAAGCCAGAAGGTTTTTTCTTAAAGTATTGAAGATTGACATGAACCGGTTCAAATCAATCTGGGGCCTAATGTTGGGGATATAACTACTGGTGTAACCCGCCCAGGAGGGGCCGGGTTACGCTATAGCAATTCATTATATGAAGCCCAATATCAAGCTTGAAGATGGTGGTTTAATAAAGGGCTTAAAGCCTGTAGGCGACTTAAGGCCCGTAGTGATAAACCGCCGTAATGGCATGACTTGTGTTGTAAGGCAAGATTAACTAGTCACCGAGCCGGATACTGTTTATAAGCCAGCCGGGACTCTGTAGGCCGCGGGGCGTCAACCCGTGTATATAAGGGGATGACCCGCCGGCGGCTTGAGGCAAGTAACATCAAATCGGTAGCCAGGCATAGCGGATTCGCTCCCTTGTCATCGAAACCTTAGTAATTCCACCTCAACTGGAGTAGGCTTTTACCTTCACCGTAAGGGGCCGAACCAGTATAACCCTCGTGTCCTTTGTCCCACTTTAACCCCTTTAAGCTTCCTAGTTGCGATGGCTCCACGACTAAGTCCTTTCACGAGGACATCTGCCGTGACTATTCCACGACAAGTCTACCACCAGGTGCTCCAGCTTAGCCTCCTCTCTAGAAGCAGCTCTCTTAGTACTCGTCTCCTTGCGAAGCAATGCTTGAACATGAGGGTCCCGCACGATTGAACTTATTACCGACGAACTCTGCTGCGTGGAGTCCGTGTTCTCTCCGCCGCCATGTCCGGCCCCTTCTACTCCGCCATGTCCGGCCCCTTCTCCGCCGCCATGTCCGGCCTCTTCTCCGCCGCCATTATCGATCATCTCTTCGTATTGCCCCGTGTCGTCATTGCCTGCCCCGTCGGCGTCCTCAACATCGTCATCCTCATCTTCAATTATCCACCGAGTATAGCCATCCATGAAACAAGTCATGAGAAGGTGCGCTTCGACACGACCATCGTCATAGGGGTCGAGCCAAACTATTCCTTTGCATTTTCGACACGGACATAAAACCTCTGTCCGGTTATTTTCTTTCATGTCCTGCACCGCCGACCGCAACCACCTGTGCACCATCGTTCCACTGACCATCATGAACGTCTGCACGGTAATAATAAAAAAAATTGTTTGTAAAAATGCGTGCATGCATCAAAGTCATACAAAAATTCGGCATGACCTTCCCTAAAAATAGGACATATATAGATCTAGAGTTTGCCCGAAATTCGCCGAAACGGAAATAAACCGACATTTCGGCAAAACATAGGCAACTCAAAAGCACAATTTGGCGTCAACTCATGCCACACACACAATTTCCATCATATTGCCCAATTATCATATCACACACACATACACATATTTCCATTTTGCAAAAGCATGAAATTTTAATCACCTCTATCTCGAGATCGAGCACACGGTGGAGATGATGATGTATGGAGATCAAAATTGCACAAAGCTCTTCTTGACAAAGATAGATCTAGTTAGGGGGAAAATAGGTCACTTAACTAAATGCTACATCTACCTAGCTAGCTAATTTGGGAGGAGACAACTTCAACTAGTGGAGGGGGAAGGAAAAAGAGAAAGGAGATGCATTAATGGAGGTGGTGTAGTTAGCTAGGAGTAATGAAGAGAGAGAAAGGTAGGTAGAAGAGGGAGAGTAATGGGGGGAGAAGTATTAAGGAAGAAGAAGAGTGAGAGAGGGAGGATGTGGGAGGTAGGGGAAAGGGAGGAGAGGAGATGGGGGAGGGGAGGACACGGGTGGAAAAAGGTGGTGGGGTGCTGCGTCTTAGCAGTAGCGCGGGATGAAAAACTCGCTACTGCTAAGAGCGTAGCAGCAGCGCGCTTTTCCCACACGCGCTACTGCAAAACGGGGCCAACCGTGTGGACAATTTCAAAATTACCAGCAGCGACGTGAGTAAAAAGCGCGCTACTACTATTGCATTAGCAGTAGCACACGTCGTGCTGCCGCGCTGCTGCTAAACTTAGGTTGTTGGTTACCGCCAGTCGATTTTTGTAGCAGCGTGGTTTAGCCCTCACGCGCCACTGCTAAATTTGCATCAGTAGCGTGTTTTCCTTCACCTCGCTACTGCTAATTAGCAGTAGCGCTCCTTTTTGTGCCGCGCTGCTGCTAAGATTCTGTGTATAAGGTTTTCCCTAGTAGTGCACCATCCTCTCGGCCACCGTCACCGTCACCACCACAATTCCAAAGAGAGACTTCCGTTTGGGTCAAAATCTCCCCACAAGTGAGCTCCTAATATTTTCTTGCGGTTTCATCCATTGTGGTTGGGTTCATGAACATGATAGCACGATCTTTGACTTTCTTGCTGTCGGTTCTATATCCGGCGTATCTCGTAGTAGTGGTCCTAAGCTAGGCGTCTTAGAGTGATGGTAACATGGACACGGGATTTTACCCAGCTTCAGGCTCTCTCGAAGAGATAATACCCTACATGCTGCTTTTGATTGTGTTCATATGGGGTGTAGTACAGAGTACATGTATCTACCGCGAAATTGTAGTAATGAATATGAGATTGTCTATTGACTAGCCGGCCTCGGTTTATATAACACACCAGAGGCCTAGGGTTTAGGAGAGTCCTCGTCTTGTGCGCCAAGTCTCGCGGGATCTTCCTTGTATGCGGCATGGGCTGCCCGAAGTGGCCCATGAGTGAACCGCCATGGGGGTCCTCAGCCCGATCCAGCTGGTCGGGAGATGACGTGGCGAGTACCCCTAGTCCAGGACACCGTCAGTAGCCCCCTGAACCGGTCTTCAAGTTGGGGACGCTCCTCGATTCTTCTGAACTGTTCTTCATCTTCGATCGTCGGTCTTGAAAACTGGTTCAACAAATCTTCTCATCTTCAATCTTGAGGATCGCCGAAGTGCATCCGAAGAGTTTACACATCGGGTATCCGAGGAGCCCCTTTAAGTTTCCGGCCTTTATCAATGCCTTGTTATTTTTACGCCACACCTCGGGTTTAAAGTTGTTCCCGGGTGGCAGTGTCCTCTTGCGTCCGATCTCCAACGCCGGACTACATTCGAGGTATCTTTTGCAGCCGAGCACCAACGCCGGTCTGCTTCCGAGCTCCAATGCCGGAATGTATCTGACCTCCAACGCCGGATTGTATCCGAAGAGTATTGTTACAGCCGAGCTCTAACGCCGAACTGCATCCGAGCTCCAACGCTGGACTGTATCCGAGCTCCAATGCCGGACTATGTCCAATCTACAATGCCGGACTGTATCCGAGCTCCAACGCTGGACTATATCCGAGGTGTCATAGATCACCTTGGTTCAAAAAAGTTGAAGGAGTTTAGCCGAGCTTAATGCCGGAAATGCCCTCTATGGAGCTAGCCACTGGCGCCCGAGCTTTATGCCGGAATGCTTCCGAGGTGGTGCACTACCCCGACTACGGGCCGATTTTTTGTCAATATTTTTGATTGATGCCATTTATTCTCTGCCGAGATATATAGCCAGTAGCCCTCAAGGTGTGTATCAGTCTAAAACCCGAGATGCACCTGAAGGATGACATAAGACCGCTGATCCCAGTAGCCCCTGAGACTCAGATTAATTCACAAAATTGGCCTGAGGATCAACTCCTAGCTCGGCAGAATACTTCGGGACACAAAAAGCGGTGTGCAAAGTCCTTGAGACTCAGGTTGGGTGCAGCCGACCAACCTGAGGATCATAATCTCCTCGAAAACTATATTGCACTTAAATGTTCTGCATTGGATTGTCAATGCAGTAGCCCCCGAGAATTGGGTTGGGCAAAATAGCCAACCCTAGGATCGTACCTCCTCAGGAAGAAGTTCAACTGTCATGTATGTTTTGACAATACCGAGGTGGATTTCAGCAGGAAAGATGCCGAACTGTAGTTTTTAGAAAAGAGTTTCACGCCGAACACCTCAACCAAGAGAATGTCCCGCTTCTTTCGTCGTGCTTTGACATGACACATCTGATCTCTAGACTTCAAGTGGGTCAGCCTTCGGTTTCAACCTCCCTATCTCGAAGGCGGAGTGTTTCTCAGGCCAGTTTAGCGAACTAAACGCGAGCGGCTTTAGAGAGAAACCAGGCTACCCGGCTATTGATCATACACTTGAGTCGAGAAAGGAGTGGTAGACAAAGACTGTGCATCGACTAAGAAGAAAACAACTATTATAAAATGGCTCATACTAATAGAGCCCCCAAGTGACTTGGGTAAAAGAATTTTATGTATAATAATTGTATGTACCGAAGTACTTATATCATATATGTGTTCACCCGAACTTTAAACGCGTCTTAACCGACCGTCGGCATCTCCCTCTTCGGTCAAGGGCCGAAAAGTGTTATGTACTCCACCTGTCGAGAATATCGACGGTGTTTCCGATAACCAGGCAATTAGGCCATAAGGCTGTAATAGACAAAGCGCGCTCAAGGAACTTATGCTATATTACTGACGAAGTGTAAGAGGCATCTTCGAAGAAAATAGTACCCCCATTGATACCTTTCTTCGGTTGCTCATTGTTACTACGAGACTTGTGCAATAGATTTTTTGTACTCATGAGTTCCGTTGTGTGCCGACCATGATTGAAAACAATAAGAGCGCTAGCTTTCGGCTTCACCCAGTCTGAGGTCCGAGCTCGGATGCCTCGATCGTGACAATCGCAGAGGTGCTCCCTTTACTCCCTAGCCGAACAATCGGGAACGTAGGGGTAAACACAGGAGCAAGGCAGCCCAGCATGCGGAACACTTTAGTCAACATGGTGCATATTGTGGCGTAATACACGAACAAGGAATGAAGCCATACAAGTGTAATCATATGCAAGAGGAAAGGCTTCATAAAGGAAGTCCGAAGTAAATGGGGTATTTGAATTTGTTTGTTAAAAACGAGGTTTTGACAAAGAATGTTTTCCGCAAACGACTTTTTGTCAAAAAAGTATAACACTTGGTCCAACCGAACAAAATTTAAAACCAAATGTTTTTTAGCACGAAAACGACTTAGTTGGTTAATGTGCTCGGTGTGACGTGGGCCGAGCTTGTAGTGGCTCAAGGTCCCAATCCCCAAGCCGGTCGTGACGTACCCAAGCGAAAAGCTCGGCTTGATGAAGTTATAGCACGACAGTGCCGAAGTGTCGAGGCGAAGCCCCTGGTCCAGCCGAGGAGACAGAGTAGTTCGGCAGCGTGATAATGAAGCTCCCACGTCAGTCGACGTGTCGAAACAGGTCGGCAAGGTGAACGTTAGTTTGATGAAGCGACGACGCGATGATGTCGACATAGGGTATCACACCATGGTGACGGTGGAATTTGGTTGATGGAGGCGAGAGGACGACTCCGTATGCCGAGGTGACTGCGTGACGCAGCAAAAAATTAATTATCTGCACACATACGATAATGCAAGGCAGAAGTAATAATAATAAAGTAAAAATTCGTTGCATAATTAATATTTTAAGCAAAGCGGATAATAATAGAAATATGGCCCGTGCGCCGAACACCCGCCGAGGTATAACTCTTTCGGTGATACCGAAGTCCTCGAGGCAACCGAACATGTCGGTATGGCAATTCGACCAACAAGGTGAGCACGCGAGCCAATTTATGCCGATTGGGACGACGATGTCGGTTTGCCGAACTGACCGCGTGACACAGCCAAAGTCGTTTACCTACACACAAGAAATAGTGCAGTCCAAAAATAATAATAATATAAATATATAAAAAAATCCTTGCATAATTAGTTTACGCAAAATATTTTTTTAAAGAAATGTGGCCTGGCGGCGAAGCCAATGTCGAAGCGGGGCGTTTGCGTGACAAAGCCTGAATTCGCAGGGCGGTCCGAGACCCCGATGTGGCGTTCGCCGAATTGATGTGTGTTTGGAGGTCGTCATTTCCATGTGGTCGCTCGGGACGTGCTGGCGCCACTCCATCACTAGAAAAAGGCCTACTAGTGGCGCACCAGTTTTGCCTACTAATGGCGCACTACTGGTGCGCCACTAGTACCACGCCACTAGTATTAAATACTAATGGTGCACCACTGGTGCGCCATTAGTATAGACCAACATGCGCCATTAGTGTGCCTCCCAGGGGGCGATATTTACACATGTGCTTTGCCATACTAATGGCGCACTACGGGGTGATGCGCCAATAGTATCCTTTGGCATACTAATGGCGCACGTTGGGGTGATGCGCCATTAGTATGTATATTAGGGATTTTTTCTATTTTCTGATATTTGCACAGATTACAAAATATATTATTGGACAGAATATAGACAGCACCACACAGCAACAGCAGATTCATCGAATACAATAGAAGATTAGTCTCCGAATACAATTCATCATATTAGTCTCCGAATTCAAAAGACCAAACAAAGATAGAACATTACAAGTCTCGAGACCGCGAGTAGCGAGTTTGTCTTCACATTACAAGTCGATATCGATCATCTAAACTACCATCACATTGAAGAGAGCTGCGGTCATCACGATGAGCATCATCGCGATGAAACCGGTCTTCATCCGGTTCCTCCAATGCTCCCTCCTCTCTCCCGCTAGATAGCGCGCGTATCTAGATTCCGCCTCCGCCCTAGTGGTGTACCCTTTGTAACTGTTACCGCTGAAATGGTGAACCTGTCTCCGACACTCCTCCCAGTCGTCGTAGACTCCGGGAACCTTACCCTTGTACACGACATACGACGGCATCTCTATTCACTAGCCAAACAACAGACAATACATAAGCAATATATAAGTATGCAACAAAAGGATCGGAAGAGAAAAGCAAGACATTAATAGCACGATTCATGGTCCTACTAATAAGTAGCATCGATTACATCTAAGTTGAACGACTGTCCAAACCAAAGAGACATACAAGTTCATTAAAGTTTAATTACAACATGAGCTAATCAATGTTTCAGAACTACACATAGCATCACTACTTTCGACTCGACTCATGGGACCGGAGCGTGGATGAAGCCGCCGTCTGTCGTGATGGTCATGAAGTCGCGGGCGTTGTCAGCCTGCATTTGTAGCGTTGTATCTATCTCACTGTTGGACGGTTGATATTTGAGGTAGAACTGCCCCGAGGTACGAAGGACATCTTGATGGATGATTTCTTCAAACTCCGACTGGATGCGAAAGAATTCTTGTCGGATGTTCGCGTCCTGGATTGCCGCCAAGCTTGCGGCCCAATCTTTGAGATTATTTGGTAGCAGAAGGTGATTATGGTCCCGTACGATCGCCCGCATGTGATGGAGGGCGTAGTAGGCATCCTTCTGACCGCCAGGCGGCTGCTTGACGCAGGGGAACGTCGTATTGTGGGTGAACACGTGCCTGCCGTACCTACGAGCTGGCCTCTTAAAGGTGCCTCCAGATGCGGCGTAGCCGGGGAGAGCATCATCAAGAACTTTCTTGATATTTGTGTAGTCTATCTTGGAGTCACGGTCCAGGTCGAAATACGTGGCCATGAAATATTTCGGGCTTAAGAGGATGAGTGTGCAATGTGTGTCACTGCACAGAACACGGAATGTTAGAAAAAAAGAACGATCGAAATCTAAGAAATCATATGTTACGGGGCGGTTAGGGGATGACTTACTCGGGAAAGTAAGGCACGAGGAAGTTATCCTTATCTGGGTTTGCCAGAATGACGCCTTCGAGGTGTGAACTCGCGACTTGCCAGTCCCCAGCGCTACCCAAGATCTTGGCACGCATGTAGAAGGGGTCGACTATCACAATGTCCGGGGTCTTGTCTCTAATGATCCGCATCTTCATACTCAGCGAAAACAGCCAAACGAAGGTGTAGTGCAGCGGATGAAGGTTAAACATAGCAAAGATGTCATCAAACCGCAGGACGATCGTACCCCCGACGATGCTATCCACAAAGCCCTTGCCCTCTGGCACCTTGGCCACGAAAACCGGGTATGCCACATCATTCTCTCTGAGACGCCGCTTCTCCAAAGAAAGAACACTGTCATGCAGACTCCGCATAGCACCGGTTGCAGCATTGAGCATATTTTTCGGTAGCATCGCCCTACCCGCCACATGCACCCTCCTCGAGATATCCTTAGGTGAAGGTGGCCCGTCCTGAGAACGGATCGTACTCGGTGCCGGCTGGCTCACACTGGCGCCCTTGTTAGTCTTTCGTTTCCGTCCCTTCTTCCTGATCTGCTATAATGGGATCGAGTTATGCTCACAGACCGCCTTCTTGAGCGTGTTGGGGCTGATAATATTTCGCACCTCAGCTATCTGAGGCTCGGTGAAGGCGGCAGCTGGAGGCGTCTCCTGAGAACTGAATGCCAGACGACGCCTGTTGCAATTGGGTTTCTCCGCCGTACCAGCTAGATCGCGGTTGTCTTTTTCAGGGTTGGGTTCTTGAGAAGGAGGCCCGCAGAAGTCGTCACCGTACCCATGTTCGGCAAAGTACTTATCGACGTTGGAAAATGTACCGTCATCGTTGTCGTCGTCGTCCGGATCCTGTGCCATATGCATGTCCGGATCCTGTGCCATAGGGATGTCCGGCATGTCCGGTAGCATTGCGGCGTTCTTGCCATGGCTTGGCGCTGGCACGACTGGCGGTCTTGTCTGTGGGGTGGTGTCCCCCGCCCCCAAACGAATCTGGCTCTTCGGCCAAAGCAGGGGCCAGCTTACGCAGGCGCTGAGGGTCATCACATCATCTTCGTCGGCCCCAGCGGGTCGAATCGGAGGTAACAACTCATCGCAGCCTGGCAGCACCCGAACCAGTTCAACCCTATACAAGGTGGGTGGCATCGGATTACCGTGGAACACGCGGTTGCTCAGTTGAACGATTCTTCCCTTGGCGACATCGACCAACTCGCCGCCCACGAAGTGCAGGAGAGTGCAAGGAACGTCGGCGGTGCCCTGCGAAAACATGTAGGGCGTCAGGGATGCCCAGTCAAAGGCAAGGAGATGAAGTCATCGGCCAAGAGGCTTAGTTACCGTGATGCCGTCGAGCTCGGCTAATGTCGGGGCACCGCCAACGGCGGGCGTGCAACTGACGAAGGGGCCGCTTGCTGGCGAGGTGCCGGCCGGCGTACACCTGGGTGCATTAAGCTCCAATGCCCGTGCCGGCGCCGGAGACACGAATACCGCCTCCGCCGGAGACACCAATGGCACCGTCTGCGCGTTGTGCGAGTTGCTGGCTGTGAAGCTGGGAACCGGGGGAGGCCCCTGTTGGCCGCCCGCAATCCACGTCGTCAGCTCCTGAATCAAGGTAGGCACAATGGCGGTGAGCGTCGTTCCCAGTTGTTGTTGCACTTGCTCTTGGACAATCTCCAGAATCCGCGCCACTTGAGTTCTTGAACCTCGCGTGAATGGCTTTCCGAGCTGGTCTTTTTCTCCTTTCGTCCACCAGCGGTATAGTATGACGACCATTTTGTGGACAAGCCTTTGCCGGCCACACGACCAGCTGACGACGGCTTACTGAGCTTATCCTTGTTTTTCATTATGTTCAACGCCCTATTTAAAGGGGTGTCAAAAGGGGAGCTCTGAGACGACCCCGCGCTACTGCTTTCAGCCTCCTGCGGAAGGAATGTGAACCATTTAGAAATTTGGCTTCATTAATTAGAATGCAACCATATGGAGCTAATTACGCGGGGGTGTATTCCTTACCAGAACAAGCTCAAGCACCCTTGTCTTCGGATCCGTGGTAAGCTCCTTTGTTACCGGGTCCTCCTTGTACCGGGCCCTGACAAAGTTCCTGGTCTGCTTGTCACGGAATTTCTCGAAGCGGGGCGGTAGGCCTTGCTCGGCACGCTCCGCGTCCTCCTTGTCCCATATAGGCTCCGCCACTCTGTAACCGCCGGGACCGAGTTGGTGGACCCCTAAGTTCAACTGCCGCATTTCTTTCCCCCACTGACTTGATTCGGAGGTTGCGCTGCTCTCGCACTTGATCTTGAACTCCTTGTAGTCATCTTCGCTGATCAAAGGATATTTCGCCTTGATCTTCTCATAACTGTCACCTTTTTCAATCATTGCCTTCACCGTGCTTCTCCATGTAGACAGGGCCGTGCTCATCCTCGTGAGGGCGGCACTGTTCACTTTATTCCCTGAGAGGCGTGTGTTTGCAAACTCAGCGGGGAACTTGTATCGTTCGTGCAGCTTCGTGAAGAGGAGGCTGCGCAAATTCCCTCGGTCCTTATGCCTTAGGTTCTCGGTGTTGATTGAGACGGTGCTCCGGAGAATGCACCCGAGCTGAACCGAGTACCCCTTGACTACTTGTTTGGGCGCCGTTGGATGCCCATCAGAGTTCACTTCAGTAAATTCCTCCTTGACGGTGCCGAGCACGCTCGGGCGCCGGTCCTTCCGTTGCCTCTTCGGTTGGCTGCCATCTGTGCATGCGCCACCATCATTAGTGGTGGCATCCTCGGCGGCACCATCAGTGGTGTCATCCCCGACGCTACTAGGGGTTGTGTAGTCAGGATCGGTGTCTTCCGCGGCGTCGTCCTCATAGCGGTGAGGTTCTTCCTCCAGCTCCTGGGACAGCTCCCAGAATTGCTTGCCACCCGAACCGCCGGCCTCATCGTTGTGGGCCATGTTTCGCTCTAAATAGGAAAAAAGTTTGGTCAAAAAGTTGGTTATTGTCAAGGAAGAAGATCATGGTCTCATCATTTAGGGTTTGTCGACACCGAGGCATCCTAAAAGCTAAGATTTTATCATTTAGGGTTTGTCGACGCCGAGGCACCCTAAAATCCTAAGCGTACATCATTTAGGTTCTCATCAACACCGAGGCACCCTAAAAGCTAAGCTGGGAAGGAGAATTCTAAGTTGGGCCTAATCACTTGGCTCTACTGCCACCTATGGTTTAATGCAGCAAGAATAAAGGGGCAGTTGATCCTACTTAATTAAGTACTAAGACCCCGGCCCATGCATTAGTCACAAGTACCCCATATGTCCTATTTTTAGCAAAGTCATGCTAAAATTCATGGAAAATTTCAGCATGACCTTTGCTGAAAATAGGACATATGGAGTACCTGAATTTGCCGGAATGGAAGTTAATCAACATTCCAGCAAACTCAAGGGCCTCTCGGGGTACAGCAGCAGCATCACAAGTTGACAAAATTCCCAAGTAGTACAGTAGCAGCATCACAAGTAGTACCAATGAATATATAGTCCAGCACATTCTGAATTTCGATAAATGACAACAAGTTAACTCATGCTGACAGCAACAAACTTATAACAACATAAATGAAATTGCAGTTGTACGATCATAAACTTATAACAACATAAACTCATGCTGACAGCAACAAATTGCAATGATCAAGCTATCTGAAAACAGAGTACTTGTTGATTAACTATCAAGCTATCTGAAAACAGAGTACTTGTTTATTAACTGGCAGGGTAGATAAGAGACTGCAAATTAAATAGCCATATATCCATCTTCTGAGCTATGAGCCATGGACCATCCACCCCATGAACTAGGAGTGTCATGCAGCATAAAAACTGCCAGTGGCCAGAAGAACTGCACCAAAGCAAATGGAGTTTTGCAACTATGTGATAGTGAACAACACAAGAGGTGTTGCTGCTCAGGGCTTCAATTTAAAATACTACTGGAAGATAACTAACTAAAAATATGTGGAAGTGGAGCACTACTACTCTATAGAAAGATAACGCAATGTAACTAAAGTGTAACTCTATCTATCTACAATGAGTGGAAATGGCCAAGCCTAAACAACTTACTACTTAACCAATTCTCAGGCAGGCCATACACAACACGGTGGCTCATAACGCACCAACCAGTCAGATAACAAGAGCAGTTCAGCACCACTGATACAGTGCTCCAGCTACCAAACCAAACAAGTAAATCAATTACCACACCAGCAGAACCATACAGTCAGTCCCGTGACCCTCACCATACATGTCACTATGATAGAGCATTTGAAGGAAAAATCACATGTTAGGCACGCATAGTGATATGGTGCACATTCAGATGCATACTAGTACAGCATGCGCATTCAAGAAGGAAATTTTATGTGAAAATGATGCTCATGCTAAAAACATAGGCCTTCAGTTTCAGTTCAGAAAGTTAGAGGGAAACAACGGTGGGGAGCCATGCAAAACTTGATTAATTTCTTTCTTTCTTGGAAATGATGTTCAGGTGGCAACACTCAGAGTATAATCTCCTACCTCAGTTTTTTTGTTGGCATTTTTGTAGTTAGGGAGGTGTTTTGCTACAAGTCTGTAAGAGAAAATGGGTGGTGTAAGGTGTTCAGATTGCTTATTACCCTCCAGTAGTTTCTTTAGATAGTTCAGTTTCACAGTAAAGGTTAAAACTTTCGTCTTTCTGGCGACTCAAGTATTCTGACAAAGCAAAATGTGATTTCAAGGTGGGGTAGAAGTAGGAGCGTGAGAGTAACTGTTTTCATTTTGTTCCTTTTTCGTGTTTGTTGTGTGTTGACACTTATCACAGTACCCAAGTGTGTATCAAAGAAGAGAATGCAGCTTGTGGAAAGGATGCCACAGCTTTCTTTAGTTTCAGTTCAGAAGGTTGGTGTCTATCTGAATCTGTGTGTTTCTTTTGCAGGCTCCCAACGCAATGGTGGATCAGATGGGGCTAACAGTGGTGCCATCGGCATATGATTCGTGCAGGGGAAAATGAGCAGGGATTTTGATAAACAAAGAGAAGTGAATTTGGGTGGAGGGGTGAGACCTGGAACACTGGAGGCCGGTTGGGTCGAAGCAGATGGTGCAGTCGTCAGTTCTCGGAGCCCCTCGACGTTGGCGATCTTGTTCCTGACAAACTGCACACACGCACGCATGAGATGCGGGAGACGAAGAAGAAAACTAGAAAGGGAAGAAGAGAAGGGGAAGATGGATTCGTACCTCTTCTTCTTGAGGAGGAGAGGCTACAGACTTGAGTCCGGGCGGCGGCCTGCATTGGGGGGAGTGGCCTGCGGCGCGTGGCCTGGCTGAGCTGAGGTAGAGGCGGTCGTCGTCTCCTCCTCCTCATCGTCCTCCTGCTGGTCCGCCTCCTCCGGCTCTGGGCGCGGGGGCGGCGGCGCGGGGGAGGTGCAGTGGTGGGGTGCGCGGGGGCGGCGGCGCGGGGGAGCTGCAGTGGTGGGGGGCGCGGGGGCGGCGGGGGTGGAGTCCGGCGGGGGTCGGGGCGGCGGCGTCGTGTGGGTCGGGGCAGCACGCGGGTGGATCTGGCGAGGGAGAGGGACGAAGGGCATCTGGCGAGGGAGATGGAGGAATTTGCTAGGGGGGAAGCTTACTAATGGCGCACCCCGCGGCGGTGCGCCATCAGAATGTTTTTTTAGATAGCAATGGCGCACCCGCGATCGGCGCGCCATTAGTAATCTTTTTTTTATATATAGCAATGGCACACCAACCAGAGGTGCGCCATTAGTAATCTTTTTATATATAGCAATGGCGCACCAGCCAGAGGTGCGCCATAAGTAATTTTTATTATTATTATTTTTGTTGCATCTAATAATTTTTTAGAAAATGAATATGAATATGAAACAGTAATAATTTTTTATAAAAATAGTAATAATTTTTTAAAAAATATCATCAAATTTGTTATTTGAAAATATTTATGAATATGAAAAAATATCATCAAATTTATTATTTGAAAATATCATCAAATTTGTTATTTGAAAATATAATCAAATTTGTTTTTTTTGCAATTTTAGTTGCATTCATTTGTGACGGTGGAGCGGGCTGGGGAGGGTGCGGGGGGTCGTCG
>NC_057796.1:444321449-444350567 GCF_018294505.1 Triticum aestivum
GGGAGGGTGCGGTGGGTCGTCGGCGGCTGTGGAGCGGGGGAGGGTGCGGGGGGTCGGCGGCGGCGGCCGGTGGAGCGGGGGAGAGGGTGCGGGGGGTGCTCGGCGGCGAGGGGGACCGGATCTGGCGAGGTGGGATAGCGATCGAGATCGAGTGTCCATGAAATTTAAAAATATTCATGAGTTCAAAAAGTGCCCATGAAATACAATCGAGAAATGAAGGCTACAATTTAAATACAATCGATCTTAGCTAGCTATCTGTTCACAATCTTCCTGCCCTTATTTTTCGTAAATGGAGTTCTTCTCTTGAACGGACGTCCTTTAGGTAGGGTGGTCCTGCTTCTTCTTGTGGTGTATGCTGGTACTTCATCGTCGTCGTCATGTTCCATCTTCGGGTCGCCGTACTTGTCGAAGTCTTGCTCATTGGCGACTCCATCCATTCCGATGATCTTCCTTTTGCCTCTCCTCACGACAACACGACTGGGCTTTGACGGGTCGGTAATGAAGAAGCATTGGTCCACTTGGGAAGCCAGTACCCATGGCTCAGTTTTCGCGGTGACGTTCACGCCCGCGGTCTTGGATTAGGCTTCGGGTATAACCATGGTGGTGAAATACCGGTCTTCTTCTATGACGCTCTTGGCCCATCTGACATGGAACATCGGGACCTTCTCTCCAGCGTAGCTCAGCTCCTAGATCTCCTTGATCCTTCCGTAGTATCTGTCCTTGTCGTTACCGGTGTAGGATTCCATCGTTACCCCGGAGTTCTGATAACCATCGCTCTTCATGTCCTTGTCCTCGGTGTAGAATGTGTAGCCGTTGATATCGTACGCCTCATACGTCATCAGGTTGTGCTCGGCGCCCTGTGACAAGGCGAATATGAGTTGTTCTTCCGCGGAAGAATCCTCATGTAAAGGGTACGACAGAAGCTTCTGCTTGAACCAACGCGTGAAACATGAATTGTGCTCTTTGATTATATCTCCGTCCGTCCTCTGTTGGCCTCGGTCATTGCACGTCTTCTCAATAAAGGTTTTGTGCTCTACCACCCAAGGATCGACCACGTCTATGTGTTGTAGCGCGACTAGGTTTGCTCTTTCAAAGTCGGCGAGTCGACCCTCGAAGTCGACATGCATTTCGCGGCGACCCTCATGGTGACCCCATCCAGCGAGCCTGCCGAGGTGCCTGTTAACGGGCAGACCAACGGGGTTCTCGATGCCTAGATAATTCGTGCAGTAGGAGATGCACTCTTCGGTCAGAAAGCCCCTGGCTATGCTTCCCTCTGGACGTGACATGTTGCGAACGTATCCTTTGATGACACCATTCATCCTTTCGAACGGCATCATGCTATGCAGGAACGTCGGCCCGAGTTGGATGATATCCTCCACGATATGGACCAGCGGATGCACCATAACGTCGAAGAACGCGGGCGGGAAGTACATCTTAAGCTCGCATAGTATCACCACGATCTCTTCCTGTAGCCTTCTGAGTTGCCTCACGCCAACCGACTTCCGAGAGATGACGTCGAAAAAGTTGCATAGGCCAAATAGCGTTTCACGGACGTGCGCGTCCATGATCCCACGGATTGCAACTGGAAGTATTGTCACGACCGGTTTTTCAATAATATAATTATTGAGAGACCAATCCCTTTACGGACCAGTAAGGAAGAATTCCTTCTCACTGGTAGACAATATCATGGTCACAGAAGAGAAATACCAGGAGTACTGAATATAATACAAAGTTGAGCGGAAGCTGCCCAACAATTTATTACATGCACGCCGATAACGCAAGACGGCGGATAGGGTGGCATAACTACTAACTCACGATAGTAACGGTGGTGGAAATATCACTGCGAAGTGAGTGATATGACTCCTGAAGACTACAGCTCTTCGAGCATCGGAGTGAGGCTCGAGGAGACTTATAACGGGTGGCGGAAGTGTATATGATACAAGTGACCAATATCCGGGATCGCGCAGGACTGACTGGGATTCCTCTAGGCGTCGGACGCGCTATCAAACTCTTCATCCAAGAGATCGCCTTCGTCAACATCTGGCCAAATCAACAAGCCAGGTGAGTACTATGAAAGTACTCGCAAGACAGTCCGGACATAAGATATAACAAATGTAAACATGAAGCATATGAACAAGTTAACCAGTTCGCTCAGACATAGAGATAATAAATACTGGGTACCAAGCGAGGGTCTGAATGACTCCTCGAGCGGAAACTGCAGAATAGTAGTACTGGTGCCAAACGAGTGTCTGAATGACTCCTCGAGAGGAAAATGCAAGAATAATAATACTTGTGCCAAACGAGGGTCTGAATGACTCCTCGAGAGGAAACTGCAGAATAATAATACTGGTGCCAAACGAGTGTCTGAATGACTCCTCGAGAGGAAAATGCAAGAATAGTAATACTGCCACAGTCGGACGTCTGAGCGACATCACATAAAGGGCTTATAACAGAAAATAAAAGACGAACATGCCACAATCGGACGTCTGAGCGACATCACATAAGGGCTTATATTGTAGCTCAAAAATTCGTTAGCTCGAGAGTATAAATTATCACAAGTACGAGACAAATATAAGGTTAGTCCATCCACAGAAATAATAATTAAACTGGGTTTACCACTTGAGTTTGTTCACCGGGGACAAGTTTTCCACGCGGATAGATATGGGTATACCGATTTCACTACGTGATCATGGATACGATGACTTGGAAGAATTTGACTCTGCAGAGTCTGTACTTAACCACAACCAACGGATTTCAGTAGTCACGGGGACTAGTTCCATTTACGGTGTTTTGGAAGAAACACGTATAACCAGTACACACCCATTCAACAATTCCGAAGCCAGGGATCACCCTCGGCAACGTTCAAGAAAAACCTTGAGACGGGGAGGCTACAACCTCGCCTAGCATGGGATCAAATTTCTATACGCGCGCTCTAAGGGGGTGCCCCCCCTCTCGGTCCCAACCGGAAACACCCATGCCCCCTGACCGGATGACTGGCTTTAATCCTGGGCCAAGGTACCATCATCCCGGCCCCTCTGTTTGGTGTGTACACGGAAAGAGGTTACCAACTTACTAAACCGCATCTTGGCAAAGAAACACGTGGCAGCACGGAAAGGGGAAAAAGACGATAACGTGACTCCGTCCACGTTAACGTTGGAAGTTGTCGGATGACGCAAGGCTGGTATGCTACAACAGTACCACCTTGCTGCCCTTCATGTCACCACATGATTAGGCCATCTCTCATCAGAGATCATCACAACTTTGGAACATGCGGGTGGTTGCCTCACAAGCAACGGGGAACTCACCGATACTCATATGCCACGCACAAACTTTCACGCAAACATGCAAAACACCTGTCATATCAAAGGTTCAAACATGCTTGCCTGGTTCGGAGAAGTCGGAGTCTAGCTCGGCGAAGTTCGCGGCTCCGTCACCTCTTCCGGAACCTACGGCAATAACGAAAATGGGCACTAACGTGAAAACCAACGCATGCACAGAAACTTCTCCAAATTTTTTCCAAAGAAATCTCATAAAAAACTAGACAAAATTTCAAGACTGTCAGAAAAAGAATCACTCAAAAATTCCTTTTTATTAAAAAGTTATAAAGGTTTCTGTCCAGGGACCCATCTGTAATGAAATAGAAAAGTTCCAGGGTTTAAACTGAGAAACCAGAAAACGCTTCGGAAAGAAAAGCGCTAGCTAAAGAGGGAAAGCGTATTTTGCCCGAAGGCGCCAACAGAAAACGGTTCGAGGGGGAATAGAACAGAGGCTGACATGGGGGTCCCGCATGTCAGGTTTGAAAAGCTCGCCGGCGCCCGAAGACTGCGGTGGACGCCGGCGTCAAACCACGGCGAGTTAGGAGGATCGGAGGGTACCAAGAGCTTCAGCGTGTCCTTCCGCGTCGGTGGGTGGTGGACTCGACCAACGGGGAGCACCACGTCGACGGCGACACTTTCTCCGGCGGACGGCGGCTCGGGTGGTGGTGGAGAACTCCGGTGGAGTGCTGCAAACTTCGAATTGAAGTGCGGGTCAGAAGGAGGGGTGCATAGTGAAGCTACTGGCAAGAGATGGGAGGCAGAGGCGCACACACGGGAGCAAATCGAGCTGGATCCCGTGGCGGGTCGCGGCGGCCGGAGTCGAGGAAGGAGACCTCCTCGGGGCTCTTCCGGTGGCTGGGCGTGCTCTAGGTGGAGTGCAGGGATGGTGTGGGTTCGAGTTGAAGCTCGGGGCCTCTATTTATAGGCGGATCGACGGGGTGGCCGTGATCGGAGAATCTCCGGCGAGCAATTACGGTGAGGCAGTGGATTTGCAGGTGGTTTGAGTGGCCAGGCAGCATCAGTGGAGGTTACTGGTGTCGTTCCTCTGCTAATCCCGGCTGGTCTTGGCGTAACGGCGCCGGTCCACGGTGGGGTGGCCGCACGGGCACGTCGGCGCCAGAGAGCGCGCTCCGCGCCCTGCGGTTCACGACGAGAGTGGCAGCGGGTTTGGGGGAGTGGAAGGCCACGCGGCGCGCTCCGGTGGCTTGGGCGGCGCTGGGTGGCGCCGTCGGCGCTGCGCCTCTCTCTGGCGGCCGCAAAGCCGGCGCTGGCGTCGGTCACGGGGCGGCGCACCTTCTGCTGTTCGTCGCCGACGTCCGCAAGGTGCCAGGTGTTCGTGCGGAGCAGGAACAAGGGGGAGGGGATGAGGAGCAAGGCGCCAACGCTGCACTGTCGAGATCGACAACATGTTCTGAAGAAAACGACAGTAGCACTGAAATGTTCTCTGAGCTTTACTGAACCTGAAATTGACAATGCACTGCAGGTGTTCGACAGAATGATTAGGCAAGCAAATTTTTTTTTCTGGAGCTGGTACTTGGTGAGGTGACCACTCAATGCACCCAGAGGCTGCCTGATTTTACTTGGAATTTTTGGAAAAGGATTTGAATGAATTTCACCAAATTTGACAAATCTGGTCCAAACTTGCAGCAAGTGTAGTTTGAAAATTTTGAACTGAAGGCCAGTGGATCTTCATGGATCTTGGTTGAGGGTTCAAAGGACTAGGAAGGGAAAAAGGTTTGGGGGCAAAAAACAAAATAGAAAGTGTAGCTCCTTTGTAAATCACCAATGGCTAGAATAGAAGACAGAAGTTTATTTGAATATGTTTTGAATGGAAAAATTTATATGGAGAGGTACAACTTGCTGGACTTGATGCAAAACATGATCCAAAGATGAGGGGAGGGTTAGGAGAATGGATTTGCACTAAGGCCATGGCAAGAGGGAATTGTTGAAAGTGGCAAGGGATTATTCCAAAAGCCATAGTGCATTTTCAAGAGATTTTTAAAGGTCATTTTCCTCAAGTGAAAAACATTTTGTCTTGAGTTCATATAGAAAGGCAAGGACCTCCAAGACCAAAAGCAAGTCTTGGGTGAATCCAAATAAAACTCTTGTCATGAGAAAAATATTTGAAAGGGAGAGTTCTTTTGGAGAAAAAAATTTAAATCACTTCCCCCAAGTCAAATAAAATCTTTTGAAAAATCCAAATAAAAACTTGGGTGTCACAACACCTACCCCCTTAGGAATAATCTTGTCCTCGAGATTTCTGCTGATCCTCAAATAGATATGGATATTCTGCCTGAAGAAAATCTTCCCTTTCCCATGTGGCTTCATCCTCAGTGTGGTTGCTCCACTGAACTCTGAAAAACTTTGTCGTTTTCTGACGGGTCCTCCGTTCAGACTCTTCTAAAATCTTTACTGGCCTCTCTCTGTAGGTGAGGTCTGGTTGCACATCAATGCTCTCATGGGATACCTGCTTCTCTGGGTTACTCACACATTTTCTCAATTGTGAGACGTGGAATACGTCATGGACGTCTGACAGTTCCTTGGGCAAGTCTAGTTGGTAGGCTACCGTGCCTCTTCGTGCCTTTACACAAATGGTCCAACAAACCTTGGGGCTAGCTTTCCCTTAATTTTGAACCATTGCAGACCCCTCATAGGAGATACTCGGAGGTATACGGAATCACTGGGTTCAAAGCTGACTTCACGATGCTTCTGATCATAGTAGCTCTTTTGTCGGCTCTGCGCTGTCTTCAGTTTGTCCCTGATCTGCTTAACTTTCTCCTCAGCCTCTTTAAGCATGTCTGGGCCGAAGATACGACTGTCACCTGTTTCCGACCAATTTAGTGGGGTACGACACCTCCATCCGTACAATGCTTCAAAGGGTGCCATTTGCAAGCTGGCTTGGTAACTGTTGTTGTAAGCAAATTCAGCATACGGTAAACTCTCTTCCCAACTGGCTCCATAGGTGAGCACACATGCTCTTAGCATATCCTCTAGGATTTGGTTTACACGTTCTGTTTGTCCATCAGTCTGAGGGTGGTACGCTGTACTGAAAGCTAGTTGCGTGCCCAGAGCTTGTTGTAGGTGATCCCAAAATTTGGAGACGAATTGTGTGCCTCGGTCGGATATTATAGTCTTTGGGACTCCATGCAAACAGACTATACGGGAGATATAAAGTTTGGCCAGCCTTTGTGTGGAGTAGGTAGTCTTCACGGGAATGAAATGAGCAACCTTGGTTAGTCGGTCTGTGATGACCCATATGGCGTCATTTCTGCGTTGTGATCGGGGTAATCCGACAATGAAGTCCATTCCTATTTCATCCCATTTCCACTCCGGTATCCTGTTTGGCTGGAGTAGCCCTACTGGCTTTTGATGCTCGGCCTTGATGCGCTGACGTGAATCGCAACAAGCAATAAATGTGGCTATATCTCTTTTCATACCATGCCACCAAAATCTTTCCTGAACGTCCTTGTACATTTTGGTTCCTCCAGGATGGATCGAGTATGGAGCGGTGTGGCTTTCGGTTAAGATTTGTTGCTTGGGTTCCTCAATGTTAGGTACGCAAAGTCTGTCTCCGTACCATAAGGTTCCTTCACTGTCTGTGATGAACTCTGAAGCCTTACCAAGGTTCATTTTCTTCTTTATACCTTCGATGCTGGGATGTCCCTGTTGAGCCTTCTTAATTTGTTCCACCAGGGTGGGTTGTATCTCCAGATGTGATACGGTGCCTTCAGAGACTAACATCATGTTGAGCCTAGCGAACTCTTGCTGAAACTCAGGCCTCAAGTTTTGCGGACCGTCATTGTCCGGGCTGGGGTTTCGACTAAGGGCATCGGCCACTACATTTGCTTTCCCTGGATGGTAGGGAATACCGACATCATAGTCCTTGACCAGTTCCAACCAGCGTCGTTGGCGTAAATTTAGCTCTGGCTGTGTGAAAATGTATTTGAGGCTCTTATGGTCCGTATATATTTCACAGCGATTTCCCAACAGAAAGTGCCTCCACTCCTTGAGTGCATGTATAACTGCTGCTAGCTCCAAGTCATGTGTTGGGTAATTTTCCTCATGTTTTCGCAGCTGCCTGGAGGCATATGCGACAACTTTGCCATCCTGCATTAGTACACACCCGAGACCTTTTCGGGATGCGTCACAATAAACTTCAAAACTCTTGTGTATGTCTGGCACAGTTAAGACCGGTGCGGTTGTCAGCTTCTTCTTGAGTTCTTGGAAGCTTTTCTCGCATGCTTCCGTCCATACAAATTTCTTGTCTTTCTTGAGCAACTGTGTTATGGGCTTTGCCACAGTGGAGAATCCTTCAATAAATCTTCTGTAATATCCGGCCATTCCTAGGAAACTCCGCACATCTGTAATGTTGGCGGGCGGCTTCCAGTCAAGTATGGCTTTGACCTTTTCTGGGTCTACGGCCACGCCTTCTTGGTTCAATATATGGCCTAAGAAACCAACTTGTCTTAGCCAAAATTCGCACTTGCTAAATTTGGCGTACAACTGATGTTTCCTCAATTCCCCCAAAACAATTCTGAGGTGCTCAGCATGCTCTTCTGGTGTCCTTGAGTAAACCAGAATATCGTCAATGAATACCACAACAAATTTGTCCATGAATTTCATAAACACTTTGTTCATGAGGTGGACGAAATATGCGGGGGCGTTCGTTAGACCAAAAGGCATCACTGTGAACTCATATAATCCGTATCTGGAAGTGAATGCTGTCTTGGGGATATCTTCTGTCCGTACCTTCAATTGATGATATCCCGATCTCAAATCAATTTTTGAGAATACCTTGGCTTGTGCGAGCTGGTCAAACAAATCATTTATCCGCGACATCGGATATTTGTTTTTGATGGTGACCATATTGAGGGCTCGATAGTCTATACACAGTCTCAGTGTCCCATCCTTTTTCTTGGCGAACAACACTGGCGAACCCCAAGGTGAGGAGCTGGCTCGAATAAATCCTTTGTCCAACAATTCCTTTATCTGCTTGTTCAACTCCACCAATTCTGAGGGTGCCATTCTATAAGGCTTCTTATAGATAGGAGCGGTGCCAGGTGCTAGTTCGATGCTGAATTCTATTTCTCGGTCTGGTGGCATGCCTGGCAGTTCTTCAGGGAACACATCAGGAAACTCGCATACCACTAGAACTTTTCTCAGTTCTGCAATGTCCATCTTGTTCAGTTTTGGTTGCTGTGACCGTGGTCTTTCTTGAGCTGTAACCTTTATTTTCTTGCCATGATGGTGAGTGAGAATCACGGTCTGATTGAAACAGTCAATGAATCCTTTGTTGGTGGTCAACCAGTCCATCCCTAATATGACATCCAGTCCTTTACTCTCCAACACGATGTGATTTGCTTGGAATTGTAGTCCTTCGAACTCAATGACCACTCCTTGGCAGTAACCCTGAGCGATTTGCTTATTTCCGGGGGACTTGATGATCATAGATTTTTCCAAGGGAAGTATCGGAAAACCATGTTGTAAAACAAAACTCTTCGAAACGAACGAATGGGAAGCTCCAGAATCAAACAAAACCGTGGCAGGTACTGTGTTGACAGGGAACGTACCGAGCACGATGTCTGGGGCATTCTGCGCTTCTTCCCTGGTCACATGATTCAGGTGACCCTTCCTGTGGTTGTTGTTGGGATTAAAATTGTTGCGCTTGGGGGCTGGATTGTTTCCACCATTGTTTGGTTTGGGGGCCGCGTTCCTCAGCTTTGGGCATTGTTTTGCATAGTGCCCTTCCTGACCACAAGCATAGCAGGTGACCCCTGGACGGTACGTGTACTCCTTGTCCCTGGCATGAAACTGTCTGACGGGCCTTGGATCAGTAGTCGTGGATCTCCTTGCTTCTGTTCGTGGAACCTCAGCGTTGCTTCGGTTGTTGCGAGCAAGGGTCGTCTTGTCCCTCTTTCGCTTACGGATATCTTCCAGACTACGACGCTCATTCTCCAAGGTAATGGCCTTGTCCACCAGAGTTTTAAAGTCCGGAAAGGTGTGTACAATCAGTTGGCATCTTAGTGCTGGTGCCAGGCCGTCCAGGAATTTTTCCATCTTTTTGTTTTCTGTCATGTGCTCGTCTAGGCATAACGAGACAGCTGGGTAAACTGACCATTGTATTCCGTGACTGACATGCCTCCCTGCTTCAGGTCATCAAACTCTCTCTACTTGATTTTTTATGATGCTCCTGGGGATGTGCGCCCCACGGAAGCCTTCCTTGAACTCTTCCCAGGTGATGTTGTGTTCACTGGGATGCATGTGTAGGAAGTTTTCCCACCATGCTGCAGCTGCTCCAGTAAGGTAGTGTGGTGCATAAAGCACCTTCTCGTGATCCGAACACTGAGCAATAATCAGTTTCCTTTCAATGTCACGAAGCCAATCATCGGCTTCCAGTGGCCTATCGGTGTGAGCAAAAGTTGAGGGGCGAGTCTTCTGTAACTCAGATAACTTGGAATGTGGTTGATAGTGTTCGCGGTGGTTTCCCATATTGATGACATGATTCATCATCTCTTGGTGCTGTTGCTGGCTTTGCTCGAAGAGACGGCATACTTGAGACAGGGCTGCTTCGCTGTCTTGTTGACTGGACTGACCCTGAGTGAAATTGTTGCTAGTCTGTGTCCCATAAACCTCTTCTGGCTGATTGGGCATGGAGCGAGTCCACGGACGAGACATTTTTCCAGTCTGGGGTATTATTTTGCAAAACCCATGAGAAAAAACTGTGTAGCACAAGGAAAACTTTGCAAAGGCAACAATTCAAAAGACCTCAAGGTTTTCAAGGAAAACATAAGCGGTTTTGCATGGAGAAAAGACTGCTTAACACAAATCTTACACGCGAGATACAAACACATGATACAGCACTCAGGATGTGCGTACACATTCCTGACATGATATTAGGACTAGCGTACTCCTCCGGAAGGCAGCAAACACACCAATACAAAATAGTGTACAGAGGGAACACATCATACAAGCAGACATAACGCGCGGCTACTCGGTGCTCTCAGTCGGAGATGGTGTAGATTTCCTTCCCCTTGCCGATGGCAAGACTCAGCGGTCGAGGAGAATCAACCTCCACCTCCTCTCTAGCTGGCTCCTGGCACGTAACGCTGCGCTGCGGTGACGGTGCGGGAGCGACGGGTGGTAGGGCGGGTGCGGCAGGCGGTGCAGCTCTGACTGGAGTAGGAGCGATGACTCGGTCGAACTCCTCAGTGGTAGGCAGACGGCGAGCAGTGGCCAAAACCTCCGGTGCATAAGAGGCTGAAGACGAGACGAATGTCAGAGGCGGTGCCGTGTGGAGAAGCTCCTTCCTGCTGGCAGGACTGCCCCGGACTAAGTCCATGCGGGCAGCCACAAGATCGTCTACGAGGTTGTCGAAAGACTCCTCCAGAGCCTTGAGATACTCCACAACCATCTCGATGGCTTCATCTCGCTCTCCCCGATGGCAGGCGAATGCATAGTGACTGGTGTATGGCACATGGCATGGGAGGTAGCGGTAGCGACGAGTCTTCATCGTAGGAAGGATGTCCCGAAGACGAGCTATCGCCTCACGGGCAGCCATCTGCATGGCATGCCTCTCCGTAGGCATGGCCCTTCCCACAAAACAGAAGTGGCGAGCTGCAGAGTGTCCTCCCTTGAATTGCACCACAGCTTGGTGCATAGACACGTCGTCGCTGAGCTTGTGCTGATAGAGTGTGAACTCTGGGCGAGTTGCTGGCCCGAGCGCGAGCTTGGTGATGGAGACGAGGAGCTTGACAAACCCCTCGGGCACGTTCGTGAACACTCGATTCTCACAGCTGCTGCCAGCCATCTACAAAAGTAGGCAAAAATTCTGAGTAGTCATGTCATAAATTTATGATGACCAACAGAAAATAGCTACAATTGTAAAATGCTGAAAAAGCACAAAAGACGCTAATAACCGATTAGCGATCGCACCTAGTGGCTTCCTACAGTCAGCCTGGCTCTGGTACCAAGCTTGTCACGACCGGTTTTTCAATAATATAATTATTGAGAGACCAATCCCTTTACGGACCAGTAAGGAAGAATTCCTTCTCACTGGTAGACAATATCATGGTCACAGAAGTGAAATACCAGGAGTACTGAATATAATACAAAGTTGAGCGGAAGCTGCCCAACAATTTATTACATGCACGCCGATAACGCAAGACGACGGATAGGGTGGCATAACTACTAACTCACGATAGTAACGGTGGTGGAAATATCACTGCGAAGTGAGTGATATGACTCCTGAAGACTACAGCTCTTCGAGCATCGGAGTGAGGCTCGAGGAGACTTATAACGGGTGGCGGAAGCGTATATGATACAAGTGACCAATATCCGGGATCGCGCAGGACTGACTGGGATTCCTCTAGGCGTCGGACGCGCTATCAAACTCTTCATCCAAGAGATCGCCTTCGTCAACATCTGGCCAAATCAACAAGCCAGGTGAGTACTATGAAAGTACTCGCAAGACAGTCCGGACATAAGATATAACAAATGTAAACATGAAGCATATGAACAAGTTAACCAGTCTGCTCAGACATAGAGATAATAAATACTGGGTGCCAAGCGAGGGTCTGAATGACTCCTCGAGCGAAAACTGCAGAATAGTAGTACTGGTGCCAAACGAGTGTCTGAATGACTCCTCGAGAGGAAAATGCAAGAATAATAATACTTGTGCCAAACGAGGGTCTGAATGACTCCTCGAGAGGAAACTGCAGAATAATAATACTGGTGCCAAACGAGTGTCTGAATGACTCCTCGAGAGGAAAATGCAAGAATAGTAATACTGCCACAGTCGGACGTCTGAGCGACATCACATAAAGGGCTTATAACAGAAAATAAAAGACGAACATGCCACAGTCGGACGTCTGAGCGACATCACATAAAGGGCTTATATTGTAGCTCAAAAATTCGTTAGCTCGAGAGTATAAATTATCACAAGTACGAGACAAATATAAGGTTAGTCCATCCACATAAATAATAATTAAACTGGGTTTACCACTTGAGTTTGTTCACCGGGGACAAGTTTTCCACGCGGATAGATATGGGTATACTGATTTCACTACGTGATCATGGATACGATGACTTGGAAGAATTTGACTCTGCAGAGTCTGTACTTAACCGCAGCCAACGGATTTCAGTAGTCACGGGGACTAGTTCCGTTTATGGTGTTTTGGAAGAAACACGTCTAACCAGTACACACCCATTCAACAATTCCGAAGCCAGGGATCACCCTCGGCAACGTTCAAGAAAAACCTTGAGACGGGGAGGCTACAACCTCGCGTAGCATGGGATCAAATTTCTATACGCGCGCTCTAAGGGGGTGCCCCCCCTCTCGGTCCCAACCGGAAACACCCATGCCCCCTGACCGGATGACTGGCTTTAATCCTGGGCCAAGGTACCATCATCCCGGCCCCTCTGTTTGGTGTGTACACGGAAAGAGGTTACCAACTTACTAAACCGCATCTTGGCAAAGAAACACGTGGCAGCACGGAAAGGGGAAAAAGACGATAACGTGACTCCGTCCACGTTAACGTCGGAAGTTGTCGGATGACGCAAGGCTGGTATGCTACAACAGTACCACCTTGCTGCCCTTCATGTCACCACATGATTAGGCCATCTCTCATCAGAGATCATCGCAACTTTGGAACATGCGGGTGGTTGCCTCACAAGCAACGGGGAACTCACTGATACTCATATGCCACGCACAAACTTTCACGCAAACATGCAAAACACCTATCATATCAAAGGTTCAAACATGCTTGCCTGGTTCGGAGAAGTCGGAGTCTAGCTCGGCGAAGTTCGCGGCTCCGTCACCTCTTCCGGAACCTACGGCAATAACGAAAACGGGCACTAACGTGAAAACCAACGCGTGCACAGTAACTTCTCCAAAAAATTTCCAAATAAATCTCATAAAAAACTAGAATTTTTTTTAAGACTGTCAGAAAAAGAATCACTCAAAATTTCCTTTTTATTAAAAAGTTATAAAGGTTTCTGTCCAGGGACCCATCTGTAATGAAACAGAAAAGTTCCAGGGTTTAAACTGAGAAACCAGAAAACGCTTCAGAAAGAAAAGCGCTAGCTAAAGAGGGAAAGCGTATTTTGCCCGAAGGCGCCAACAGAAAACGGTTCGAGGGGGAATAGAACAGAGGCTGACATGGGGGTCCCGCATGTCAGGTTTGAAAAGCTTGCCGGCGCCCGAAGACTGCGGTGGACGCCGGCGTCGAACCACGGCGAGTTAGGAGGATCGGAGGGTACCAAGAGCTTCAGCGTGTCCTTCCGCGTCAGTGGGTGGTGGACTCGACCAACGGGGAGCACCACGTCGACGGCGACACTTTCTCCGGCGGACGGCGGCTCAGGTGGTGGTGGAGAACTCCGGTGGAGTGCTGCAAACTTCGAATTGAAGTGCGGGTCAGAAGGAGGGGTGCATAGTGAAGCTATTGGCAAGAGATGGGAGGCAGAGGCGCACGCACGGGAGCGAATCGAGCTGGATCCCGTGGCGGGTCGCGGCGGCCGGAGTCGAGGAAGGAGACCTCCTCGGGGCTCTTCCAGTGGCTGGGCGTGCTCTAGGTGGAGTGCAGGGATGGTGTGGGTTCGAGTTGAAGCTCGGGGCCTTTATTTATAGGCGGATCGACGGGGTGGCCGTGAACGGAGAATCTCCGGCGAGCAATTACGGCGAGGCAGTGGATTTGCAGGTGGTTTGAGTGGCCAGGCAGCATCAGTGGAGGTTACTGGTGTCGTTCCTCCGCTAATCCCGGTTGGTCTTGGCGTAATGGCGCCGGTCCACGGTGGGGTGGCCGCACGGGCACGTCGGCGGCAGAGAGCGCGCTCCGCGCCCTGCGGTTCACGACGAGAGTGGCAGCGGGTTCAGGGGAGTGGAAGGCCACGCAGCGCGCTCCGGTGGCTTGGGCGGAGCTGGGTGGCGCCGTCGGCGCTGCGCCTCTCTCTGGCGGCCGCAAAGCCGCCGCTGGCGTCGGTCACGGGGCGGCGCACCTTCTGCTGTTCGTCGCCGACGTCCGCAAGGTGCCAGGCGTTCGTGCGGAGCAGGAACAAGGGGGAGGGGACGAGGAGCAAGGCGCCAACGCTGCACTGTTGAGATCGACAACATGTTCTGAAGAAAACGACAGTAGCACTGAAATGTTCTCTGAGCTTTACTGAACCTGAAATTGACAATGCACTGCAGGTGTTCGACAGAATGATTAGGCAAGCAGAATTTTTTTTCTGGAGCTGGTACTTGGTGAGGTGACCACTCAATGCACCCAGAGGCTGCCTGATTTTTCTTGGAATTTTTGGAAAAGGATTTGAATGAATTTCACCAAATTTGACAAATCTAGTCCAAACTTGCAGCAAGTGTAGTTTGAAAATTTTGAACTGAAGGCCAGTGGATCTTCATGGATCTTGGTTGAGGGTTCAAAGGACTAGGAAGGGAAAAAGGTTTGGGGGCAAAAAACAAAACATAAAGTGTAGCTCCTTTGTAAATCACCAATGGCTAGAATAGAAGACAGAAGTTTATTTGAATATGTTTTGAATGGAAAAATTTATATGGAGAGGTACGACTTGCTGGACTTGATGCAAAACATGATCCAAAGATGAGGGGAGGGTTAGGAGAATGGATTTGCACTAAGGCCATGGCAAGAGGGAATTGTTGAAAGTGGCAAGGGATTATTCCAAAAGCCATAGTGCATTTTCAAGAGATTTTTAAAGGTCATTTTCCTCAAGTGAAAATCATTTTGTCTTGAGTTCAAATAAAAAGGCAAGGACCTCCAAGACCAAAAGCAAGTCTTGGGTGAATCCAAATAAAACTCTTGTCATGAGAAAAATATTTGAAAGGGAGAGTTCTTTTGAAGAAAAAATTTAAATCACTTCCCCCAAGTCAAATGAAATCTTTTGAAAAATTCAAATAAAAACTTGGGTGTCACAAGTATCTGCGTCATCAGCACGTGACAGTCGTGAGACTTCATCCCGCTGAACTTCTGCTTCGCTGAGTCTAGGTATCTGCTTATCTTCCCCGCTAACCGTAAGGAAGTTTTACTCCTACGAGGCAGGTGAAAAACTGATCGATCTCCTCCTGACTTAGAGTGAAGCACGCGGGAGGGAAGTCATTTCCGGTCTTCTTGGCCTTTTTGCCTTTGCGACGACTTTCCTGTTGGGGAACGTAGTACTTTCAAAAAAATTCCTACGCACACGCAAGATCATGGTGATGCATAGCAACGAGAGGAGAGAGTGTTGTCCACGTACCCTCGTAGACCGATAGCGGAAGCGTTATCACAACGCGGTTGATGTAGTCGTACGTCTTCACGATCCGACCAATCAAGTACCGAACGCACGACACCTCCGAGTTCTACACACGTTTAGCTCGATGATGTCCCTCGAACTTCGATCCAGCCGAGTGTTGAGGGAGAGTTTTG
This sequence comes from Triticum aestivum, assembly GCF_018294505.1. Lineage (NCBI taxonomy): Eukaryota > Viridiplantae > Streptophyta > Magnoliopsida > Poales > Poaceae > Triticum > Triticum aestivum. Next base: position 444,337,174 of record NC_057796.1, read on the forward strand.
TCAGCACGACGGCGTGGTGACGATGATGATGTTCCACCGACGCAGGGCTTCGCCTAAGCTCCGCAACGGTATTATCGAGGTGTAATATGGTGGAGGGGGGCACCGCACACGGCTAAGAGATCTCAAGGATCAATTTTTGTGTCTCTGGGGTGCCCCCCTGCCCCCGTATATAAAGGAGCAAGGGGGAGGCAGCCGGCCAAGGGGAGAGGCGCGCCAAAGGGGGGAGTCCTACTCCCACCGGGAGTAGGACTCCTCCTTTCCTTGTTGGAATAAGAGAAGGGAAGGGAGAAGGAGAAAGAAGGAAGGGGGCGCCCCCCTTCCCTAGTCCAATTCGGACCAGATCATGGGGAGGGGCGCGGCCACCTTTTGAGGCCTTTCTCTCCTTTCCCGTATGGCCCATTAAGGCCCAATACAAATTCCCGTAACTCTCCGGTACTCCGAAAAATACCCGAATCACTCGGAACCTTTCCGAAGTCCGAATATAGTCGTCCAATATATCGATCTTTACGTCTCAGCCATTTCGAGACTCCTCGTCATGTCCCCGATCTCATCCGGGACTCCGAACTCCTTCGGTACATCAAAACTCAATAAAACTGTCATCGTAACGTTAAGCGTGCGGACCCTTCGGGTTCGAGAACTATGTAGACATGACCAAGACACCTCTCCGGTCAATAACCCATAGCGGGACCTGGATGCCCATATTGGCTCCCACATATTCTACGAAGATCTTTATCGGTCAGACTGCATAACAACATACGTTGTTCCCTTTGTCATCGGTATGTTACTTGCCCGAGATTCGATCGTCGGTATCTCGATACCTAGTTCAATCTCGTTACCGGCAAGTCTCTTTACTCGTTCCGTAATACATCATCCCGCAACTAACTCATTAGTCACAATGCTTGCAAGGCTTATAGTGATGTGCATTACCGAGTGGGCCCAGAGATACCTCTCCGACAATCGGAGTGACAAATCCTAATCTCGAAATACGCCAACCCAACAAGTACCTTTGGAGACACCTGTAGAGCACCTTTATAATCACCCATTTATGTTGTGACATTTGGTAGCACACAAAGTGTTCCTCCGGTAAACGGGAGTTGCATAATCTCATAGTCATAGGAACATGTATAAGTCATGAAGAAAGCAATAGCAACATACTAAACGATCGGGTGCTAAGCTAACGGAATGGGTCAAGTCAATCACGTCATTCTCCTAATGAGGTGATCCCGTTAATCAAATGACAACTCATGTCTATGGCTAGGAAACATAACCATCTTTGATTAACGAGCTAGTCAAGTAGAGGCATACTAGTAACACTCTGTTTGTCTATGTATTCACACATGTATTATGTTTCCGGTTAATACAATTCTAGCATGAATAATAAACATTTATCATGATATAAGGAAATATATAATACTTTATTATTGCCTCTAGGGCATATTTCCTTCAGTCTCCCACTTGCACTAGAGTCAATAATCTAGTTCACATCGCCATGTGATTTAACATTAATAATTCACATCACCATGTGATTAACACCCATAGTTCACATCTCTATGTGACCAACACTCAAAGGGTTTACTAGAGTCAATAATCTAGTTCACATCGCTATGTGATTAACACCCAAAGAGTACTAAGGTGTGATCATGTTTTGATTGTGAGATAATTTTAGTCAACGGGTCTGTCACATTCAGATCCGTAAGTATTTTGCAAATTTCTATGTCTACAATGCTCTGCTTGGAGCTACTCTAGCTAATTGCTCCCACTTTCAATATGTATCTAGACCGAGACTTAGAGTCATCTAGATTTAGTGTCAAAACTTGCATCGACGTAACCCTTTACGATGAACCTTTTGTCACTTCCATAATCGAGAAACATATCCTTATTCCACTAAGGATAATTTTGACCGCTGTCCAGTGATCTACTCCTAGATCACTATTGTACTCCCTTGCCAAAATCAGTGTAGGGTATACAATAGATCTGGTACACAGCATGGCATACTTTATAGAACCTATGGCCAAGACATAGGGAATGACTTTCATTCTCTTTCTATCTTCTACCATGGTCGGGCTTTGAGTCTTACTCAATTTCACACCTTGTAACACAGGCAAGAACTCTTTCTTTGACTGTTCCATTTTGAACTACTTCAAAATCTTGTTAAGGTATGTACTCATTGAAAAAACTTATCAAGCGTCTTGATCTATCTCTATAGATCTTGATGCTCATTATGTAAGCAGCTTCACCGAGGTCTTTCTTTGAAAAACTCCTTTCAAACACTCCTTTATGCTTTGCAGAATAATTCTACATTATTTCCGATCAACAATATGTCATTCACATATACTTATTAGAAATTCTGTAGTGCTCCCACTTACTTTCTTGTAAATACAGGCTTCACCGCAAGTCTGTATAAAACTATATCCTTTGATCAACTTATCAAAGTGTATATTCCAACTCCGAGATGCTTGCACCAGTCCATAGATGGATCGCCGGAGCTTGCATATTTTGTTAGCACTTTTAGGATTGACAAAACCTCCTGGTTGCATCATATACAACTCTTCTTTAATAAATCCATTAAGGAATGCAGTTTCGTTTATCCATTTGCCATATTTCATAAAATGCGGCAATTGCTAACTTGATTCAGACAGACTTAAGCATAGATACGAGTGAGAAACTCTCATCGTAGTCAACACCTTGAACTTGTCGAAAACCTTTTGCGACAATTCTAGCTTTGTAGATAGTGACACTACTATCAGCGTCCGTCTTCCTCTTGAAGATCCATTTAATCTCAATGGCTCGCCGATCATCGGGCAAGTCAACCAAAGTCCATACTTTGTTCTCATATATGGATCTCATCTCAGATTTCATGGCCTCAAGCCATTTTGCGGAATCTGGGCTCACCATCGCTTCTTCATAGTTCGTAGGTTCGTCATGGTCTAGTAACATAACCTCCAGAATAGGATTACCGTACCACTCTGGTGCGGATCTTACTCTGGTTGACCTACGAGGTTCAGTAATAACTTGATATGAAGTTCCATGATCATCATCATTAACTTCCTCACTAATTGGTGTAGGAGTCACAGGAACAGATTTCTGTGATGAACTACTTTCCAATAAGGGAGCAGGTACAGTTACCTCATCAAGTTCTACTTTCCTCCCACTCACTTCTTTCGAGAGGAACTCCTTCTCTAGAAAGGATCCATACTAAGCAACGAATGTCTTGCCTTCGGATCTGTGATAGAAGGTGTACCCAACTGTCTCCTTTGGGTATCCTATGAAGACACATTTCTCCGATTTGGGTTTGAGCTTATCAGGATGAAACTTTTTCACATAAGCATCGCAACCCCAATTTTTTTTAAGAAACGACAACTTTGGTTTCTTGCTAAACCACAGTTCATAAGGCGTCGTCTTAACGGATTTTGATGGTGCCCTATTTAACGTGAATGCAGTTGTCTCTAATGCATAACCCCAAAACGATAGTGGTAGATCGGTAAGAGACATCATATATCGCACCATATCTAATAAAGTACGGTTACGATGTTAGGACACACCATTACACCATGGTGTTCCAGGTGGCGTGAATTTGTGAAACTACTCCACATTGTTTTAATTGAAGACCAAACTCCTAACTCAAATATTTGTCTCCGTGATCAAATCATAGAAACCTTATTTTCTCGTCACGATGATTTTCTACTTCACTCTGAAGTTCTTTGAACTTTTCAAATGCTTTAGACTTATGTTTCATCAAGTAGATATACCCATATCTGCTCAAATCATCTGTGAAGGTCAGAAAATAATGATACCTGCTACGAGCCTCAATACTCATCGGACCACATACATCTGTATGTATGATTTCCAACAAATCTGTTGCTCTCTCCATAGTTCCGGAGAACGGCGTTTTTAGTCATCTTGCCCATGAGGCACGGTTCGCAAGCATCAAGTGATTCATAATCAAGTGATTCCAAAATCCCATCAGTATGGAGTTTCTTCATGCGCTTTACACCAATATGACCTTAATGGCAGTGCCACAAATAAGTTGCACTATCATTATTAACTTTGCATCTTTTGGCTTCAATATTATGAATATGTGTATCACTATGATCGAGATCCAACAAACCATTTTCGTTGGTGTGTATGACCATAGAAGGTTTTTATTCATGTAAACAGAACAACAATTGTTCTCTAACTTAAATGAATAACCGTATTGCAATAAACATGATCAAATCATATTCATGCTCAACGCAAACACCAAATAACACTTATTTAGTTTCAACACTAATCCCGAAAGTATAGGGAGTGTGCGATGATGATCATATCAATCTTGGAACTACTTCCAACACACATCGTCACCTCGCCTTTTACCAGTCTCTGTTTATTCTGCAACTCCCGTTTTTGAGTTACTACTCTTTAGCAACTGAACCAGTATCAAATACTGAGGGGTTGCTATAAACACTAGTAAGTACACATCAATAACATGTATATCCAATATACCTTTGTTCACTTTGCCATCCTTCTTATCCACCAAATACTTGGGGCAGTTCCGCCTCCAGTGACCAGTCCCTTTGCAGTAGAAGCACTTAGTCTCAGGCTTAGGTACAGACTTGGGCTTCTTCACTTGAGTAGCAACTTGCTTGCCGTTCTTTTTTGAAGTTCCCCTTCTTCCCTTTGCCTTTTTCTTGAAACTAGTGGTCTCGTCAACCATCAACACTTGAAGTGGTCTCGTCAACCATCAACACTTGATGTTTTTCTTGATTTCTACCTTCGTCGATTTCAGCATCACAAAGAGCTCGGGAATTACTTTCGTCATCCCTTGCATACTATAGTTCATCACGAAGTTCTACTAACTTGGTGATGGTGACTAGAGAATTCTGTCAATCACTATTTTATCTGTAAGATAAAACTCCCACTTGATTCAAGCGATTGTAGTACCTAGACAATCTGAGCACATGCTCACTAGTTGAGCGATTCTCCTCCATCTTTTAGCTATAGAACTTGTTGGAGACTTCATATCTCTCAACTCGGGTATTTGCTTGAAATATTAACTTCAACTCCTGGAACATCTCATATGGTCCATGACGTTCAAAACATCTTTGAAGTCCCGATTCTAAGCCGTTAAGCATGGTGCACTAAACTATCAAGTAGTCATCATATTGAGCTAGCCAAACTTTCATAACGTCTGCATCTGCTCCTGAAATAGGTCTGTCACCTAGCGGTGCATCAAGGACATAATTCTTTTGTGCAGCAATGAGGATAATCCTCAGATCACGGATCCAATCCGCATCTTTGCTACTAACATCTTTCAACATAATTTTTCTCTAGGAACATATCAAAAATAAACACAGGGAAGCAACAACGCGAGCTATTGATCTACAACATAATTTGCAAAATACTATCTGGACTAAGTTCATGATAAATTTAAGTTCAATTAATCATATTACTTAAGAACTCCCACTTAGATAGACATCCCTCTAATCATCTAAGTGATTACGTGATCCAAAGCAACTAAACCATGTCCGATTAACACGTGAGATGGAGTAGTTTCAATGGTGAACATCACTATGTTGATCATATCTACTATATGATTCACGCTCGACCTTTCGGTCTCTGTGTTCCGAGGCCATATCTGTATATGCTAGGCTCGTCAAGTTTAACCTGAGTATTCCGCGTGTGCAACTGTTTTGCACCCATTGTATTTGAACGTAGAGCCTATCACACCCGATTAACACGTGGTGTCTCAGCACGAAGAACTTTCGCAACGGTGCATACTCAGGGAGAACACTTTTATCTTGAAATTTTAGTGAGAGATCATCTTATAATGCTACCGTCAATCAAAGCAAGATAAGATGCATAAAGGATTAACATCACATGCAATCAATATAAGTGATATGATATGGCCATCATCATCTTGTGCTTGTGATCTCCATCTCCGAAGCACCGTGCTTGTGATCTCCATCTCCGAAGCACCGTCATGATCACCATCGTCACCGGCACGACACCTTGATCTCCATCGTAGTATCGTTGTCGTCTCGCCAACTAATTGCTTTTACGACTATCGCTACCGCTTAGTGATAAAGTAAAACTATTACATGGTGATTGCATCTCATACAATAAAGCGACAACCATATGGCTCCTGCCAGTTGCCGATAACTCGGTTACAAAACATGATCATCTCATACAACAAATTATATCACATCATGTCTTGACCATATCACATCACAACATGCCCTGCAAAAACAAGTTAGACGTCCTCTACTTTGTTGTTGCATGTTTCACGTGGCTGCTACGGGCTTAGCAAGAACCGTTCTTACCTACGCATCAAAACCACAACGATAGTTTGTCAAGTTGGTGCTGTTTTAACCTTCGCAAGGACCGGGCGTAGCCACACTCGGTTCAACTAAAGTGAGAGAGACAGACACCCGCCGGTCACCTTAAAGCAACGAGTGCTCGCAACGGTGAAACCAGTCTCGCGTAAGCGTACGCGTAATGTCGGTCCGGGCCGCTTCATCTCACAATACCGCTGAACCAAAGTATGACATGCTGGTAAGCAGTATGACTTATATCGCCCACAACTCACTTGTGTTCTACTCGTGCATAACATCAACGCATAAAACCAGGCTCGGATGCTACTGTTGGGGAACGTAATAATTTCAAAAAATTTCCTACGCACACGCAAGATCATGGTGATGCATAGCAACGAGAGGGGAGAGTGTTGTCCACGTACCCTCGTAGACCGATAGCGGAAGCGTTATCACAACGCGGTTGATGTAGTCGTACGTCTTCACGATCCGACCGATCAAGTACCAAACGCACGGCACCTCCGAGTTCTACACACGTTCAGCTCGATGATGTCCCTCGAACTCCGATCCAGCCGAGTGTTGAGGGAGAGTTTCGTCAGCATGACGGCGTGGTGACGATGATGATGTTCCACCGACGCAGGGCTTCGCCTAAGCTCCGCAACGGTATTATCGAGGTGTAATATGGTGGAGGGGGGCACCGCACACGGCTAAGAGATCTCAACGATCAATTGTTGTGTCTCTGGGGTGCCCCCTGCCCCCGTATATAAAGGAGCAAGGGGGAGGCAGCCGGCCAAGGGGAGAGGCGCGCCAAAGGGGGGAGTCCTACTCCCACCGGGAGTAGGACTCCTCCTTTCCTTGTTGGAATAAGAGAAGGGAAGGGAGAAGGAGAAAGAAAGAAGGGGGCGCCCCCCTTCCCTAGTCCAATTCGGACCAGATCATGGGGAGGGGTGCGGCCACCTTTTGAGGCCTTTCTCTCCTTTCCCGTATGGCCCATTAAGGCCCAATACGAATTCCCGTAACTCTCCGGTACTCCGAAAAATACCCGAATCACTCGGAACCTTTCCGAAGTCCGAATATAGTCGTCCAATATATAGATCTTTACGTCTTGGCCATTTCGAGACTCCTCGTCATGTCCCCGATCTCATCCGGGACACCGAACTCCTTCGGTACATCAAAACTCAATAAAACTGTCATCGTAACGTTAAGCGTGCGGACCCTTCGGGTTCGAGAACTATGTAGACATGACCGAGACACCTCTCCGGTCAATAACCAATAGCGGGACCTGGATGCCCATATTGGCTCCCACATATTCTACGAAGATCTTTATCGGTCAGATCGCATAACAACATACGTTGTTCCCTTTGTTATCGGTATGTTACTTGCCCGAGATTCGATCGTCGGTATCTCGATACCTAGTTCAATCTCGTTACCGGCAAGTCTCTTTACTCGTTCCGTAATACATCATCCCGCAACTAACTCATTAGTCACAATGCTTGCAAGGCTTATAGTGATGTGCTTTACCGAGTGGGCCCAGAGATACCTCTCCGACAATCGGAGTGACAAATCCTAATCTCGAAATACGCCAACCCAACAAGTACCTTTGGAGACACCTGTAGAGCACCTTTATAATCACCCATTTATGTTGTGACGTTTGGTAGCACACAAAGTGTTCCTCCGGTAAACGGGAGTTGCATAATCTCATAGTCATAGGAACATGTATAAGTAATGAAGAAAGCAATAGCAACATACTAAACGATCGGGTGCTAAGCTAACGGAATGGGTCAAGTCAATCACGTCATTCTCCTAATGAGGTGATCCCGTTAATCAAATGACAACTCATGTCTATGGCTAGGAAACATAACCATCTTTGATTAACGAGCTAGTCAAGTAGAGGCATACTAGTGACACTCTGTTTGTCTATGTATTCACACATGTATTATGTTTCCAGTTAATACAATTCTAGCATGAATAATAAACATTTATCATGATATAAGGAAATATATAATACTTTATTATTGCCTCTAGGGCATATTTCCTTCATTTCCATGTCCTGCTTCGCCTCATCATCATCATCATTAGCGTGAAGCTCCTCCCTGATGCCCATTGATTTCAAGTCTGCCCTTGCTTTCGGCCCATCTTTGGTCCTCTCTGGCATGTTGATTTCCAATTTTTCCAATTTTTCAACAGCTCGTCTATTTCCTCGCCGTTCCTCGTACGCGGGCGTCTTCGGGGTTCGGTTTCACCATCGAACAGATCATTGCATTTCCTCCATGGGTCATTGTCGCGAAGCCACCTTCGATGTCCCATGAACACGGTTTTCGAAGACCCGGGATCTCTATCTAGCTGGCGATACGTTGTGTCATCCATGCACCTGACGCATCCAGAAAATCCGTGGACCACCTGCCCCGCGAGATATCCATAACCGAGATAGTCGTGCACCGTCGTGAGCAGTGCGGCTCTCATAGGGAAATATTCCTTCTCTGCGGCGTCCCACGTATTGGCTGGCATTTTCCACAGCGTGTCTAGCTCCTCTTTTAGCAGCCCCAGATACAGATTGATGTCGTTCCCTGGTTGTTTCGGCCCTTCAATTAGCATACTCATGTGAATGCACTTCCTCTTCATGCACAACCAGGGGGGAAGGTTGTACATCCACACAAACACATGCCAGGTGCTATGTGTGCTTCTCCGGCTGCCAAACGGATTGACTCCATCGGTGCTCGCGCCCAGCATGATGTTCCTTGGATCCTTCCCAAATTCTGGGTGTTCGAAGTTCAACGCTTGCCACTGGCTCCCATCCTTAGGGTGACTCAGCATCTTGTCTTTTTTATTTATCTCCGGATCATTTGCGTCATCTTCTCGCTTCTTCTCCTCCCTATCCGCGTGCCAACGCAGGAGCTTTGCTACCTTAGGGTCCGCGAAATACCGCTGCAGACGAGGAGTGATCAGAAAGTACCACACCACTTTTCGAGGAGCTTTCTTCCTCTTCTTGTATCGAGTGACGCCGCACACCGGACATATGGTAGACTCCGCGTGCTCGTCTCGATAAATGATGCAATTGTTCATGCACACACGGTATTTCATGTGCGGTAAATCCAGAGGACACACGATTTTCTTCGCCTCCTCGAAACTGGTCGGGCACTTGTTCCCCTTGGGAAGACGTTCGTGCCAGAATGACATGTTCTCGTCGAAGCATGCGTCGGTCATTTTGTGTTTTACCTTCATCTCCAGAGCCATGAGCGTTACTTTCAGGCGGGTATCCTCGGGCCTGCATCCTTCATACAATGGAGTAACCGCGTCTATCTCCAGTTGATCCAGCTTGGCTTTCTCTCGGGCGGCAGCTCTTGCGTTATCCGTCTGCTTGAGAAGCAGCTCTTGAATATGAGGGTCCTGCACCCAGCCCATCGATGGTCCATCGTCGTCTGCTTCGTCGGCATCTTCATCTTCATGATCATGCCCTTCGTCTGCTCCGACATCTTCCTCATCATCATGTCCGGCATCTTCTACATGATGACTGTGTACAGCATCACCGTCGTGATCATGTCCTGGAGATTCTTCGTCTTCTCGCCCGCCCGAGCCGCGGTGGTTGTCTTGCTGCCCTTCCTCATTTCTTGCCCGGCCCCCATGGACGACTTCATAGTCATCTTCATCACCTTGCCACCGATAGCCATCCATGAAACCACGCAAGAGCAGGTGGTCCCGCACCAGCCCGGAATCCGGGTCCGCAATAAGGCTCTTCAGCTTGCATCTTCGACACGGACATCTTATCTCCGTCTCGTTCTTTTCAAGCATCTCGACCTTCGCGGAGCTCAAAAACCTATTCACGATGCCTTCGGTCATCGTGCGTACCATGGTTGCCTGCGGGGTAGAGCAAAATGATATTTTAGAACCAAGAAAATTTTTGGCATGACTTTCCCTAAAAATAGGACCAAAAAGAATGCATAGTGCCAAAATTCTCGCCGAAACGGAAATGAATCAACATTCTGGCAAAATATTGGCAACTATCGCATTTCAAATACCGGTACCTGCAAACACAAACATATATGCAACACCACAAACATATGCAACACCACAAACATACATAGATCTAGCTAGGCCATAAAAAGTGCATGTGCACGTTGTTGGAGGGAGAACAACATAAAGATAACTTCCCCCTTACTTACCTATCAAAAAAAGGTAATTTAACCACTTAATTTGGATGAATTTATGGTGCAAATGAGGTGAGGAGGAGGAGGCAGCCGAGACAAGCTTGGAGGAGGAGGTGGAGAGAATGAAGTGGGGAAAGTGAGTGGGTAGATGTGGCTGTCCAAAATATCTAGCTGGTCCCAGGTTACTAATGGCGCACCACCTACAAATGCGCCATTAGTAACCCTGTTTACTAATGGCGCACCTGCTGGTGGTGCGCCATTAGTAGTTTTGCAAAAAAAAAAATTATAGTAGTGGCGCACTATGAGGCTGGTGCGCCATTAGTATGTTTGGAAAAATAAAAAAATTGTTACTAATGGCGCACCGTGTGTCTAGTACGCCATTAGTGTCTTTCACACTAATGGCGCACCAGCACATGGTGCGCCACTGCTATATAGTAGTGGCGCACCACATGTCTGGTGCGCCATTAGTGGCCATTTCATCTATAGCCCTTTTCCTAGTAGTGCATGCATGAGTTGTTGCATGTGCGCCCGTGAGAAGCTGATCAAGCCAGAGCTAATGATCATCGCGTGGTGGCAGCAATGACCAAAAAAGGAATATTGAATTAGTAACCCAAGATGGATTAGTACAGCCAAACAACAAGGCAGGATATCTATCAATTAGGTATGGCAAACATGCCCAATTTAGCACAAGTAGTACTTCCCTTGCTAGTATATCCAAGGTTGATTTCTGAATTTTGCAGATCATCCGCGGCCGTGTACGGAACATTGCATGCCTTTCTTCCGACCTATCTGCAAACAGAATTATGCTAGACAGTAGTAACAATTCATTAAAAAAAGGTACATATATAACTGTGTCGTCAGTCGATATCCCATCAAAACACGATGGTCAATTTCGATCCGGAAAGAAAATCCACGGGAGGACGACGTCGGCGGTCCGATCACGATTGCGCCGCGAAAAAGGTTTCCACGGTGTCAGGCAATACAAAGCTAGCCGTACTGTCCACCAACTAATCTTCCTGGGCGGCATGGCCATTGGAGACCGGATTTGCTGCCGTATTGTGTACGGCTGCAGGATCATGGAACAGCCGTCGTCCCGACAACCCCCACACCTAATCCGGTGTTTTGGCGTCGTCCATGTCCGGCACGCCATTAAAATATTCCGTCAAATCTCGTTCTACAGCGAGACTCCGTTCTGCGAATAAACTAGCAAATAGCAGTAGCAGTAATCTGTAAAAAGAAGGATTTGCATGAAACAGATCTAATTGAAAAAAATATAACCTAATCATACCACCGATCTGTGGGGACCACCCAACAGGCTCTCAATGAAAGCACCAATGTCGGTTCTATATCCGGCGTATCTCGTAGTAGGGGTCCTAAGCTAGGCGTCTTGGAGCGATGGTAACATGGACACGGGATTTTACCCAGCTTCGGGCTCTCTCGAAGAGATAATACCCTACATGCAGCTTTTGATTGTGTTCATATGGGGTGTAGTACAGAGTACATGTATCTACCGCGAAATTGTAGTAATGAATATGAGATTGTCTATTGACTAGCCTGGCCTCGGTTTATATAACACACCAGAGGCCTAGGGTTTAGGAGAGTCCTCGTCTTGTGCGCCAAGTCTTGCGGGGTCTTCCTTGTATGCGGCATGGGCTGCCTGAAGTGGCCCATGAGTGAACCGCCATGGGGGTCCTCAGCCCAATCCAACTGGTCGGGAGACGACGTGGTGAGTACCCCCTAGTCCAGGACACCGTCACTTGGCACCACAAAGCCTCTCCTCCTCAAGTGCAAGTATACGCTCCTCCGCCTTCAACTTTCTATCTTCGCTGCTAACTTGGACTTCCATTTCTCATCCTCCAACCTCATGAGCTCATTCCACCTTGTCATCTTCTCTTCTTTGCGTTCGACCGCTAGAACCTTCTTGGCCTCAATCATGGCCACAAGTTATTTTTTGTATGTGCCACCATATGCACTTCTCTTCTTTCTCTCTTCTGCAATCTTGTTCCTTCCGGTCTATTGTTGGCCTCTTCATCCAGATCATTGTCCTCCTCAATGGATATTCTCAACCTTGATTTGGAGTGGTCTCCGCAACTCTCTTGATCCACTTCTCGTTTTAGCAAAGCTCTTTGTAGCAATGATACAAAGCGAAGGGCTTGTGACCAAACTTCTTGTTCCTATGCTTGAAGAGTTCTTGGATGTACAGGCTATACTCCATGACTAGCACAACGCTAGGCGGTGCATGATTCACTTGATTGATGCAAACCAGATCACGGGATCCCGGTCCTAAGGCACATTGATCTAGCTGTAACATATCATATAAACATGCAAGCCCTCATGTACGGTTCACACGGCTACCACCTTACCTAGGTTGGACCGTTTGCGCCTTTTGGATCACTTATATGATTATGTCGCTAGCAACCATATAACAAAGAACCCGAATCAACATGATTAGTTATAGACCAAGGTGGCACAATCGTACAGGGACAAACATAGGTAATCCAACAATGCACGCGTCTGCATCAGCGTGCGTAACAGAGTCGTAGCAAGCTAAAAGGACTCTAGTGAACACCGCATGACATTTCCCCATAGGGACAGACACAAGAGCAAAGAAGGATACATGTCAGTCAATCAATGTGTCCGGAGCAGTAGCGCACCATGAAGGCTCAGTGGAAGCACGAAGAGGCATTTCCCTGTAAGGAAGACTACCATCACTACAAAAAAAAGACACATCCGTGACATTTTGGGCCTAACAAATTTTTTTCCTGTCATACATATGACACTTCTATGACGATAATTGTGACAAAACCCGGTATCATCATAGATGTGGTGGGCTCCTACTTCTATGACAAAAAATCATGACAGAAAATGGGCTTTTCGTCCTGGGCGGGCCGGAGACGCAGCCGCATGACATTCTTTGGGCCATCCATGACGGAAAAAACCGTGGTAGAAGTGAGGGGGGGGG
>NC_057796.1:444351324-444352104 GCF_018294505.1 Triticum aestivum
GGTGTTGAGGGCTGGATGAACAGTAGACGATGGAGGGGTGCCCTGTAACGCCCCGGATCCGATGCGCCAGGTGTCTGTCAGTTATTCGTCGTTGTTGCCATGTCGTTTGCTTGCGTGTTGCATTTTGCCATGTCATTATCTGCATTTCATCTGCATGCTTTTCAAAACTTGCATCCGTTCGGGTCCTCCCGGTTCTCCCCGTTGTCCGTTCTGAGTCCAGACCACTCCCGCACGCGCCCGTCGCCCCTCTCAGTCCTGTTTCGTGTGCGGGAGAAAAACGTTCTCGGAATGGGTCGAGATTTGCTGAGTGGCCTTGGTATAGTACCGGTAGACCGCCCGTCAAATTTCGTTCCATTTGGAGGTCGTTTGATGCCCCAACGGTTAACCGCGTAGCCCGAATCCCCTTCTCTTTGCAGCCCAGCACCCCTTCACCACAGCCCACTAGCCCATCCAAACCCCCTCCATGCTCTCGGTCGTTTGATCACGATCGTGTGGGCGAAATCCACACCCCGTTTGGACTCTCCTAGCTCCCTCTATCTATATATATGTGTGCCTCCCCCGAAATTCGCGGTGCAAAACCTAGTCCTCTTCCTCCTCGCGCCGCCGGACATGTCCACCCCGTCGCCGGATACGTCCATCGCCGCCTCCATGTTGCCCGGACCTATCCGGGGACCCCACCTCAGCTCCGCCGCCTCCCCGAGCCACTGGCGCACCGCCACGTGGCGCCCCGCGCCTCTCTGCCGCCTCCCACCGCGCCGGCCACCCGGGGCCCAGATCCGG